>NW_008796043.1:116769-139531 GCF_000699145.1 Aptenodytes forsteri
ACTCCCAGCAGGATATCTGCCTCGTTGGCCTTCCCCCTCATCCTTACCCATAAACACTCAACTGTATCATCGTCACAATCGTTGAGCTCTATACAATCGAAACACTCTCTAACATACAGGAAATTACACTCTGATACATTTTGTTTATAAAGAATGAGCAGTCAGCAAAAGTTCTGCCTCTCTCTGTCTCCTTTTTGCACACAAAGGCAAAAAAAAAAAAAAGAAAATTCCTTCATGAGGATACAGCTGGGACTGTAACAAGGGCACTTTATAAGTAAACTACGGCATGCAGATTTCTACCACAGCAAAAGTCTCCCACTATCAGCAGCCTTCCTTACACTGGTATTTTTGGTTTGGAAGGTCAGAGAAGTGGTTTAAAGCCAGATCAGAAAAGCTCATGTCTGCATTTGGTTCACTAACAGCAAACATTTCCAATGTGGTAGATTTCTAGAGGAACACTGGAAAAAGGCATCCAGTTTTCACTGATTTTCAGTGAGCATTTAGGTATCTAACTATCCCACATGCCTCTGAAGGATATGCCTTTGGGACCCAGGTGTCTCAAAGGGATCCATAGCAAAACCATGACTTTAAGCCACTGCTTACCTTAGCAAGGGAAGTATATTCTTTAGTGTTCCCATATGGCTACATTTCTTTCTTTCCTTACTTATTTTTATTCTTAACTTGTTGCTACTATCCAGATGTAACAGCAAATTACCTGCTTAAGCTTTTGCATAGTGATTAATTTTCTATGATGTGACAACATCCTTGATGTCTTTCAGGCTTGCTTTTATATTTTCCTTTTAAATGAGTAAAACTATTGGTCAGTTGCCTTATTCCTCTGCATTCCACCTCTATTCTGATGGAGCCAACAGAAAAATATTTACTTTCATAAATGTGAAAATTCCTACATTTCAGTAAAATAATGGGGTTTGTTTTACAGAAAAAGCACGCTGACATATTAGCTTCATCGCCATATTGAAATGGACTTTTTCCAGTTTGCCAGCTTTTGTGTGTGTGTGTAAGGTAATGATAGGCAGTGGTGGAAGGAAAAATAGAGAGTCCTGGAATGAGATAGATAAAAGTTTGTGGGGTTTTTTTGTTTTGTTTTTTTTTAACTACCATGTTCCCTCTGCAGTATTTCTATTACAGATGGCAAATTAAGGCAAATATGAAACTGCAATTTATTAAGGCAAATATCTGCATGTGGCCCTATTCTAACTTCTGCATGTTCAAATTATATCAAAACAACCAAGGAAAAACAAGCACAAGCTTATACTCACCGAGAGTCAGTACCAATCTGTATGTTTACTGTATGCCCCAAAATGGGGAGCATGAGTGACTAGAGAGGGTATGGAAACATGCTGTGGGAGGGGAGGTTTCTGCCTCCCAGGACCAGAAACTTTGAGGCCAAACTAGATATGAAAGAGGCTGACATCATTCAGGAGGTAGCAGGATTGCAAAGAAACTATGAAAGCACAACTTCTGCTTCCTAGATCTGACCAGATTCAGCATCAAAGTCGCAGCAGCACAGAGGCAGAGGGGTCATGCACAGATTCCTCCCATTTCCCTGGCAAAGCGAGTAACTAAGGCCGTCAGGAAGGTGGACTAGTGGAGGAGGCGGAGCGGTGGCGGTGGGGGGGACTCCACCTTGCTAGTACCAATGTTGAGCAAGGCTGGGGACAGTACTGTGTAGTTATATACTTCTGTTTTGTGTAGTTATATACTTGTATATGAAAGGAGTTTGCTCCTGCACTCATTTCCTATATGCTAGATAGGACTACTGAGTCATAAATAAATTTTCAGATATTTTTAAATGTGAAAATGATAAGTGGAATTTACAGTTATTTAATGTTTTACACAATTTTATGTTTGTAGTTATTCAACAGAACAGATTAATTGCAAATTATAGTTCTTAGTGGCATGATGAAAACTCTTAAATTGTGCTATCTTCTGCCAAAACAGGGTTGCCTTTTAATGCATCTTTATCTCTGCAAAAATACTCTCATCTCTTAGTCAAAATACCAATTATCAAAAGCAGTAGCTAATATTTCTGTGTTTTCTATAACTTTTCACATGTGATTTAATTTTAAACTCCTAATCCAAAACACGTAGCCATCAGCCCTACCTCTTTTTTCCCCATAATTGTATTACAGGAATGGCCAGACCACGATAGCCTGCCTACTTATAGAATCATAGAATAGTTTGGGTTAGATACCAGAGATTAAATCCTGGCCTAATGAAGATACTGACAAATGTTTTATTGTTTCTGAAAGGAGTGAGCAGAGCACTCAATGTCAGGAGATTAGTCTGTGTCCCAGGGGTGGGAGGAAAGGAACATGGAACAAGTTGACACCGCAAAGCTCAATTTCTAAAGTGGTCCAAGCAAGGGATTGGCTGTGGCAGGAAAAACGCACACATGCGTGTGCACACACACATGCACCATCAACCGAAGGCTTTCACATCCAGTTGTCAGCGTCAGACACCGATGAGAGCAGCCCACAGCGATATCATGGTATATCTTTCCAGCAGTTTCTGCTATCGGTCTCCTGCCCATTGCTGGTCCATGGCACGGCTCACCAGAGTCAGGAGGTTTGCATCGTACTCAGCTCTTGGCCAAAGTGAGGCCATGTACTGTTGTCTCTCAGGCCCTTTATGTTACGAAGATTTGAGAAACTGCGATTTCGCCTTTTGCCGTTGGTGTTTCTTCTCTCCCCAGCCCCTCCGAGTTTTGAACAGAGACTAAAGATTGCTCTCTCAAGCCATCATTCTTCCAGTCCTCTGCAGGCTGAGATCTGCAGGCACCAAAGCCTTCGAACACTGTGTTGAATGAAGGCCTAATTTTCAGTCCATTTTAAGAAATCATTAATGTTATTTGCAGTGTTTCTTCTTCCCTGACAGTACAACATGCTCCGTTTTATCCATTTTTAGTCCATCTTTAATTTACATTGGATTATTTCTGTCTTTTTAAATGTTTCTTTTCCATCTTTAATTTAAACACAAACTCTCCACCCATAAAGAATAATAAAAAAAATTTGTCTGCAGCTTTTCTCCCCATTTCCTTAATAGAAAATGGTGATTGTGATTGTCTAAGCTCTGATGAGCACATAGTATCATTAAAATCAGCCTCCAAGTTATCTAGAGGTTTTTTGTAAGATCGATATATAATTTCTAGAAATAAGTTAAATTAATTGTATTTGCCTAGTAAGATAAAACATCAGAGTATGTGAGTAGGTGTTTGCATGTTTTATTTAAAGCAGTTTGTATCAGTTGCTAAATTTCAGCTTTAATTTTCCATTTGATGCTGCAGAATTCTTGACTAGTATATTTATGTATTTGAGGCCTGTGTTACATTACAAATTCATCAAAATGTCAATTATTTGTTACAACAATCTGCTTCTTTATCAGTTCTTTGTATTATTAGGATGCAGATTCAATTACACTTAGCGCTGGTGTTGGCGTGTACTTGATCTGCCTTCCTCTCCCATAGATCCGATACTCTCATGGGCATTGATGAAAAGCAATACACAGAGGTAAAATTAAATTCTAATCTTTTGGCAAACCTACACAGGCAAGCATTGACACTCCTGGCACTTGTCTGACATTCTCGTGCTGGAAAAAGTAACAGCTGCTTATTAATGATGTATTAGAGATGGGCACAAACCAACAGGTGTACACATTCACATAAGAAAGAAGAAAATATTCATTGGTAAAGTGATCCCTTGCCTCTTACTATGTAGATGGCCTACGTCTGTATCTTCTGTGATAACTGTGCTTGGTTTCAGACTCAAGGTCATAGAGGCAAGTGCCCAGAGTCAGCTGCAGCCGTACTTTCAGTAGAGACACAACTTGAATATGAGCAGTCCTGGTTTTTCCTTATCTGGAGAGTCAGCTGGTTCACTCAAAGCTAGAGCCTAGATGGTTCCCTCAAAGCTAAAGCTTAGGTGCCAGCCAGCAGGTTGTTAGTGTGAGTGATCAGGAGGCTGGGCTCAGCAAAAGTGGTGATATCATCTGCATGGTTTTGTTACGTCTGTGCTATTTAGTATATGAGTCTCTTGCTGATTTCAAGATGCTGTTAAACATAGGAGCTGGAATTCATATCAGATATCAATCCTGTTTATGCCATTGCAACTCGGGTGATGAGGAATGAAAGTCTTCTATGGGACTAAAACTTCCATAAACAAATACTGCTAAACACAGACCAAATTGCTATCATAGACAAGGGAGTTTGAAATTCAAGACTGTCTGCTAAATGCTTGCTAATTCAACAGTGGGTTAAACAACCTCCTGAAAATTAAAACTCAGGCCAACTCAACACTACATGAAAAGGACACATTTGTTCATTCCAGCTAGTCAGATTTGAAGAAATACTAATTTGTTTGGGGTAAATATAGCCAGAGTAACTCCATTTTGTTTTAAAGTATAGGTGACATGCTAACTTCTCTGTCTCATCCTTCCCTTATTAATACAAAGATATGTAAATTCAGACAGACCCTTGATTACCATGCTAGGGTACTGTACACAAACAGATATGAGAAAAATAAAAGAAAGATGTGCCACATTTTGAAGGGACATCTGCATGGAGGGGTACAGAGCACCTGGGAGGGCATGAGGCCATGGGGGAATAAACACTGCACAGTGCACTGCCGGGTGTGTGCTGGCACATTCAGATATCCTCCAGACAGGGTGCCCCAGACTGCCTCCAGGGATGCAGGGAGCGTGAGGTGAAAGATCAGGTCTTCCACTTGGTTTTCCAGCTGGATCACAGAGATGCATCCAAAGGCACTCTTGGGATTATAAAATGCAAATGTCAGGGAGTATAGCCTATAGGAAGGGTCATGGATGCTGTAAGAGGACAATAGTTTAACATTGGCCTTATCTTAACGGACCTGAAATATTTGCTGCTCTTGTCCTAGACAGAATATTTAGTATTATTTTCCACGTATAAAGTATGAAGAGAGTGAGAGACTCCATAAAAAAAGTAATGGACTATTTCAAGTAAAGTAATAGATAAGTTAAATGGCTTATAAATGTCAGTGTTACACTCATCAGTTTCACTGGCCCTCGGTCTTACCTTGCAAACTTGAAATTAATAAATTGGTTTATGTAGAACTGTAGATCACAGTGTAGCACAATTCATTATTCCTCAGACCACCTCCTTCAGATGAAACTGGAGAAGCTTCTGGTTATATTACATATCTAGTAAGATTTTGAGATTAATTTCAGCATTTCTGTGGTGTCTTGTTTAGACTGTAGTAGTAATCCTGCAGCATGCTAGACATTTTCCAAACAGAAGTCCATACTCCAGGAACCTTTTAGTCATAATATATCGTTTGAAAATATTTCCATTACAAATGATTTTGCAATTACCCAGGCTGTTAGGTTCTGTTTGTTTCCTGAGCATGCATATTTGCTCAATGTTTGAGGCAGTGCCATAGAGCACAAACAAAATGTTCAGTCCCACTGTTACTGTAGAGGTGTACATCTCTCCAGAATGGGTAGATCAGAGGACATCCTCTTAAAGAACTGCTCCTGAAGGAGTCCTAACCCACCAGAGATACCTAGAGGTGCAAAAGGTGCTGAGAGCTTGCTAGGGAATAACGATTTCCAGTATTTACTTGTGAATTCCAAGTTAGAAAATAGCCTCCGAGTTTGCAGAAGTTTGTTTGTAATTCTTACAGACTCTGTGTGTGTGTGTGTGTGTGTGTGTTTGCATATGTGTGAGAGAGAGAGGAAGTATCAGGTTTGCGAAGAAGGAGTAAAACAGTGAAAGGAACCATTTGAGAGTAGAAAAAAAAGTTACTGGTGAGAAATGCTATGCTCTGTTGCACATTTCAGATATGCCACAGATTCAAAAAGGTCACTGCCAAGAGCTGTTTTCTCCGTTGCAGAGACACAGTAAATGTGTGAAATGGCCCTGAGGGCAAGGCTGATAACTTAGTACAAACATGTTTGATCTGCAGGGTTTTTCTCTCTCCTTTCAGATTTTTTTTTTTTTGTTCAGTTTGGTAATAAAGATGTTAAGTCACAGCCATTTGCAGGCAAAACTGTATTTTTAAAATAGAAAATATGAGATCTTAGAAATGGGAAGAAGACCAAGGGAGGAGAGTTGTTTAAAGAAATGGGTCTGTCAGCTGACACAGGGAAAAATAATTGAAGAAGAGTTGAAGTTGAGCATTTTTGCTTTCTCAGGGAAAGGCAATGGCCAAGTTTTCAACATCTTCAGGCAAAGCTTTATGCTTAATCTTTCTGTCAGGTTTTAGCCGGAGCAGAGAGAGGCTGATTTTCAACAGGTACATATTAGCTTTAACAAATAGGACATACAACATAAAACAACACTGTTACAGCTTGATCACCACATTAACCTTCCTTTATCTCTAGGTTCACTGCACATTTCTTAGTCTGGTCAGTTTACACAGCAGGGCAAACAAAATTTCTGTGCTTCTGAGCACCAAAACTGCATTTCAAACATTAAAAACTGCACTTGAGAGGGAAAATATCGCAAGTCTTTCTAGATGAATGAGGAATAGATATTGTGACATGCTATGTCCTATCCCTGTACCATCCAACAGGTTGACCTTCTGTACCCCATCACAGTCCAGCTCCCAGTATGCACATTTCCATCCAGATTTTTTTATCAGTGGATGGGTAATACTGTTCTAAAGTCCTAAGATTGCCAGGTGGTGCTATTTTTTCCCAGGGATTGTTTGATATTCTTTTCCATGTGACCTAGTTATGGTTACCTAGAGAAAATAGCTGACCTCACTGAAGGTCACAGTGTTTCAGCTGCCCCCATAGTTTCAGCAAATAAAGTAGGGTTTTTTTGTTTTGGTTTGGTTTTTTGGGTTTTACCCATTCAAGCAACAACTTAATGCATCATGCTATACCTCGAAGTCTTTAGAGAAGGTCAAATGATCTGATAGACAGGAAGGTAACACTGACTTACTAAATCTTATTTTCCTATCACGGAGTTCTCTTAACCAAATGTCTGATTGCTTCTCTCCAGTTTCTGACCAGCCATTCTGTGGTTCCTGAAGCTACTCCAGAAGCTGTCTGAGTAGCGGTCTTGTTCAGATTGTGCGTTGGGGTGCCACTCTTTCCCCTCTTCATAGGTCCAAAGCAGCAGAGAATTTCTTACCTCCTGGGCTATGCAGTTAATGTACCATCTTTCTGTTTCATAACAGCTCTGTCACCTTAGTACACATGGCTGACATTTGCTTCAGATACTGAGTTACACGGAGGACCTTCTTGGTCATCACTGTTTCAGGCATCAGCAGCTTCACTTTATTATAGTAGCAGTAAAAGACCACCAGATTGGCATGCTTGCACAGCTACTCTGACCAGTGAATGCTGGGGATATGGCTAAAGGTCCTGGGAGTCACATACCACCTGGGGAGTCATCCCCACCTGACAAAAATCAGACCAAATATGGGGAAAAAAGAGAAAGACTCGAGTGCACTTACAAAAGACTGTCTTGTCCATGCCAGAATACCATGTAGAGCCAGGCTGTTGCATGGTGTTATGGGGCGTGTGCCCAAGCCTGCTCTTGGTATAACAAAACAAGATGGGAGGGGATGAGAGGTGGAAAGGAGAACAGAAAAGGACAGTAAGTTTACACTGATGGCACCTGGCACAGGCACAGATAATAGCAGACATTTCTAGCAAGTTAGATCAACCTCAACACGGGGTTCTTTATGTCACTCATGTAAAGGAAGTCCCAGTACTAATAAATGTGGTGCCCACAGAGCAAATAGTAATACAGAGACAGGGGAGTAGACACATATGCATATATACTGCTGGTCTGCATTAGCAACCAATGGTCTTGCACATTGATTTTCAGTGTAAAAATGGTGTAGAAGAGGTTTATTATTCTGAGGGAAACTTAGAATCAAATGATGGTTTACGAGATTTGTTTTGGCACATTTTGTTACTCAGATGTGACTTGACATTACTATTAGAGAACAGCACCCTTAGTGAGCTGGTTTATGATCTCAGTATTTTGAAAGAGTTATTAAGCTTACATAATTATTTTTTTAAGCAAGCTAAGGTAAAAAATAGGTTGTAAGTACCTGCAGCTGAAAACAGTCATGTTTTATTTCAATAAAACTTTTTACTGTGTGCTTAGTTAACTGAAGCATTTGCAATTCTTTCATGGTCCTCTGAGAGTCTGATTGATTGTGACGTGGCTCCTGGATCAATACTGCTGTAGCATACCAAACAGTTGCCAGGGCGAGTTGTGTGATTGCTTTATAGAAAGCAATCTGTCACTTTTCCCTGTCTTGCGGATATGCTAATTCAGCTGTCTTTCAGTATGCAAAGCATTTCCTCCATGAGTGATATCTGTGTATATGTAAATTGTTTTCATTGGCATATTTTTTCTGAATACCTGAGTACTTAATGAATGAAGTACATTCAGTACCAAAACGGAAACCACAAGCAATTAATTTTGTTACAGTCTCTAGCTGATAAAAAAAGTTATCCAGATTCAGAATACAGTATTGCATCTTCGCTTGTGCTTCAGCTGCAGAATATTTATTTTGACTACTGCTGATCAGGTTATTAACCATCGCTTGAAGAAGCAGTCTTACAGAGCAGTTCATTGTGGTTTCTTGCTTTGTGTAAGAGGTTTTATTTTCTTAACGCCTCATTATATACCATGCTTTCAAAAGCTTTGGTTAAGAATAGTATTTTGCACTTGGAACAAGGAAAGAAAGGGCTGAAGTTTTCCTTGTTACCTGTGAGAATCCATTAGTCCTTTAGAAGCTTTATGAGGCATTGTAAGATCAGCTAGTGAGCAGAGAAAAAGTCTGCAGTCATCTTCTTAGCAGAGTTACTTATACATCATGTTCTATTTCCATTTTTCTTAAGGCTGTAGCTTTCATATCCACCTGTATTGTCTCATAATCAAACCAAGAAGGAGCAAACCTACACAAATATTACTGAGGCGTGATCTGTATTGTTTAGGGTGGAATGTACCTCCTGGCTAATCCTAGAGAGAACATGATGCTTTATTAAAGCTCAACGTCACAGGCAAGTTAAAAAAATGTTTACTGTGGACCAGTTTTTCAACTGGACCTCATTGTATATAATAGAAGGTAAAACTGAACAAGGTAGATGCAATGCAACAGCACCTGTGTAGTCTCAGTTTTTAACTACAGTATAATGCAAGGTTGTTACGTTACTGGTATTTTGAAAGCATTTCTCTTTTGGGCCACTGTGTATTCTGAAATGAAAATCTGAAACACATTTTTAATAAAAAGATACATGGCAATGGCAATTTATTGTTTTCCACCTGTCCTTTTGCTGCGGTAAAACAAAAACGTAAAAGTACTAGGTTCAGATTCTAATGGACTAAAACTGCTCTTCTGTGATGATGCCTACATACTACAATTATGTGTATTCAAGAAAAAAATCTTTATTTGGCTCATTCAGAAGCATTGCAGAAGCAAGTTATTACCTTTTTTTCTTGCAGACTATAGTGTCAGAGAAAAACCTCTGGTTCTCTAATGGCTAACAAGTCTTTAAATTAGATATTAAAAATTCTACAGAGCACTGGAACATAAAATTTCCTTATGAAAGTAATGCTGTCAGTATAAATCAGATTCTAAGTTTAAAGGCACAGGAATAAGAATATTTTTAGAGTGCCCACATACAACATTCAAATTAACATATTAAAATATATTTGGTTACAGCAACAATAAATTTAAATCATGCCTGTAGCAGCAGCAGATGCTTTCAACAAGAGGAGGAACAAATATTCTGAACTGATGTTCAAATAATGAATACACGATCAAGATAATTCTCAGGAATATACCAAATAGTTTGAGCACCTGCAGAAACATGTGTAAGGCTCAATTCAATTATAGTTTCTTTTAAAATGTTTTCGTGTTCCCATATTGCTAGCTGTACTTAATAGTCGTGCAAAATAAATTGAAAATTAGATTACTCAGAAAAACTCTGTTCCAATAACTGCTTCGAAAAGGTGCCATACAAAATGAACACAGGCAAAAACAGTAATTTATTGGGTTTTAATTTAATGAGACTTTTAAGAGCACCTGTATCATATAATATAATATAATATAATATCTGTGTCATTAGTTGCTATTGTTTAAGCAGAAGAAAAAGGTAGTGCTTAAAATTAGAACATAAACCTTGATAATAAGCAAAGCTTAGTTGGGTATGTTTATTTCTTTAAACACCCTGACACCTCAAAGAGTACAGTAGCCTTTCACCAGTCCAGATCAATGTAAGCAAAGATATAATGGAGTCTAATAATGAATTGGTTGTTTAGAGCTAACTTGTTACTGAATTCTTCCTGCATCCTTTTTTTTTTTCTTTAGCAAAAATCTCACTTTTTCCGTGAGCACTGTTTCCTTTATGACAGTATCTATCTTTCTAGCTCTCATAAGGGGAAAAAATGCAGTATCTTCCCTGCTTTGGATGATGATAGATCTAAGAAGATTGTTGCTGCCAAGGATAGTTGCGGAAT
Organism: Aptenodytes forsteri; assembly: GCF_000699145.1. NCBI lineage: Eukaryota > Metazoa > Chordata > Aves > Sphenisciformes > Spheniscidae > Aptenodytes > Aptenodytes forsteri. Next base: position 127,256 of record NW_008796043.1, read on the forward strand.
ACAAAGCAAATAATTAAGATTAAGATTGCTTTTTTGGAACAAGTGGTACAATGGAACATGAACATGTGAAAATACGTATTAAAGCAGAAACAATTTTAATTTGCTGCATCCTACATCCCATCAACCCAGTTGAAAATATGTATAAGATGCCTATGCTTGCTCTTAAAGATTCAGTTTTAAATCACCCAGGACTTACTAGCAGCACAAGAAAGTTCTGAATAAACTTAATTTCTTTGACATTACGCAGACTGAGCACAGTTTTGCCTATGGGGTATGCAACTCCTCTTGAGGTCAACCAAAATTCTGTAGTCTCACTACAGATCAAGTCTACAGATCAAGACTGAATGTTAAAGGGTCTAGTGCTAAATTATGTCTTTTTCTGCATGGGTACGAAAGGAGAAAAGCACAGGAACACTTCCCATGCAGCACCTATCCAGAACAGGTGTGTGGAGTCTCTATAATAAAAAGCCAAAAGACAACTCCTCTTGAGGTCAGCCAAAATTCTGTAGTCTCACTACAGATCAAGTCTACAGATCAAGACTGAATGTTAAAGGGTCTAGTGCTAAATTATGTTTTTTTCTGCATGGTTACGAAAGGAGAAAAGCACAGGAACACTTCCCATGCAGCACCTATCCAGAACAGGTGTGTGGAGTCTCTATAATAAAAAGCCAAAAGAAGTTCAAATTTGACCATATGAAAATGTCCGTACCCCAAATATACTCCTCCAAAGGGTAAGGAGTAACCACAGTTCCCTCTGATAGTCTGGCTTTACAATGTTACTGCTTCCTACAGCTCCTGGCAATTGTTGAGAGGAGGTGTAGCAGTCATCTTCCCTGAGTTAGATGGCAATGCCTGTCATCTAGCAGGTAAATGAAAGATGAGGGCTTTCAGCTCTTTTTGCTCTATGCCCTGGCCCTCACGAGTCTCACAACAGTTCTGTCTGCCCGTGAAGAGAGAAAGGCGGGCAGATCATGAGAAACATAAGTTTTCTTTGGATAGGTCCATTTTCCTCCTTAAGCTCTAGAGTTTTTAGCTTTCATGGTATGAATCTACATGGATGGGTGAAGACAAGTTTAAGGTAAATTCAGTTCCTAATAGCTAATACTCCAGTGCTCCCAAAGCTCATTTAAAGAGCTAATCATTTCTCAGTTCATTATAGTGCCTGAGCACTCTGCAGAAACAATTTCTCACTCATTTATAGGATTAGATGTTATTGACATTACTTTTATTTAACCTGCAATAATACCTTAATTGTGCTTTTCAGTTGCAAAGAGAGACCACAAGAGAGATCTCTCTGAAGGAACAGACATTAGAATTTTTTTGGCAGACCTCTAATTTGGCAAATCAATGACCAGCATGTATTTTAGTATGTGTGAGTTTAAGTATTCAGGACTGAAAATGTGGACCTATGATTTATGGCTATCTCACAATGGCTATATGTGAAATTAGGGTAAATAATATCCTGGAAAAAAGTGAAATACTTTGTGACAGGACCTAAATTCAGCCAAAGCCTTGAGAGGAATCTGTCTGCTATTTTTCTTAAGGAGACCATGTCAAAAGGAACACAAGATAGAAAAGCTTTCTAAGCATGGCAAGTTTCTGATCTATTGGCAGATCAAAATAAAATGCTTTGAGAACACATACATCTTTCATAGCCAGTGGGCCCTTGCGGGTTGCTCCAAACTTAATTTCAGTCCAGCAGCTTCCAGTAGCATTTGGAGTTGCAGGAAATAACATCCCCACAGGGTCCATAGGAAGCATTTGTCTTTTCATCACCTTGGAAGCCTGACTGTGAGTGTGCTCCCCATTGCAGATTCCTTTCCACGTCCCCTCTGCTTCTTCCCACCCAACAGCCTCGACATTCACACATACACACTCTGGCACGCACCCTAAGGTGTCTTTCCCATGACTAATTCATCCACCTGTGGAGGAATTGTGATGTATATAAACTCAAGAATAGCGATTGTTTCTTCTGAAGAGAAGATTCCCAATAATGACTCTGGATCATTATTCATATGATTGGCTATCTGAATAAAGACATGCATAAACCTCACAGTACATTTAAATTTCATTTAATTCAGTAAATTTCCTAGCTCAGTAATGATCTCACTGAGTAAAACTAAGTCAACAGGTTTTTTTTATTTAATCCTCACAAGATCTTTCTTTATGTGTCGATTAGATGTTGCTTTTCAGAAAGCTTAATGAATATTGCAGAGTGATTGTGTCTATACAAAGTATGATAGAGCAAAATTCTGTTTTAATTAAGTGATGATTATTGTTTCAGAAGTTTCTGAAGGCAATAAATAGTATCAAGCATGCACAGCTGATGACAAATAGTTTAAACCCTTGCTTGTTGCTTTAATTTATGAGTTCACTGGGGGGAGGAGGGACTTTAAAGCCAATTTTTTGGAACAGACCCAAAATAATATAACCTGTCACATTTGAATGTTTCAAAGGAGATGGCCTTCAAGACTTACAAAGAGAAAGTTAATTTCTATTATGTACTTCTAATATGCATGTAGGTAATTTTAGGTTCTGCATTAATAACTAAGCTTTGGCTGGATCTGAGGATGTGATTTTCTGTTCGAATTTTTTAATTCCTGTAGAATATTCTACAAGCAATGTTTTTGATACTTCTAATAAATGTTGTAATATTAAAGCCTGTGGAAAATCAACTTGTTTCAATTCATTCATGTATAATAATTACTTTTAGCTTGAGCTGATGCTAGTAGTCTCTGACAAAGAACAGATGGTGGAGATTTCACTCAGGGTTGTATACAATACTGAAGCCTGGAGTCTGGACTAGGAGTCTGAAGCAAAATTTAAATGACGGGCAGAATAATTTTAAAAATATACTTGATTAGCTCTAATCTGAGCTTCTTACTTGAGATAGGAAGTCAAGGTGAGAAAAAAATGAAGTCATTTAATTAAAAACCTAGTTTGAGCTAGATCAGAATAAATTAAAGGAGTTTTTTCTTTTGCTATCAGTAAGGACTCTAAGTAATTCCAATTAACATTAGGAAAAAAACACAATAGCAACTTATAAATGAATCATAAGGTCTGATCCTGCATGTCTTGTTATGGTAAAGTCATTGGAATTAGTTGTGGGAGTGCTAATAAATTGTGGTTCTGGGCTTCCTTACCTATGGTAAAAAAAAAAAAATCAAAACCTATTTCTAGGAGCAGAAGTGCATCAGATCTTTTTTTGTCAGAAGGAAAAGTTTAGTTTTACAGATCTTCAGATTTTCAAATTTCCAGAAAACTATGAGCTATTTCTGGCTTCACATCCTGAACACGAGAAAGCGCTAATCAAAGATGGACCTATTTGCTTTCTTCTTAAACTAGATTTTTGTCAAGGAGGTGAGAGGAAGAGACATTTTAGAAATGCATCTGTTTCTCATTAGGAACAACACAAAACCTTTGGAAAAGTTTTCCAAAAATTGAAAATCAAAGAAAGGGAGAGAAAGGAGGCTGGAACAAAGTTAACTTCTCTTACTGAAGTGATCATAATTTTCAGATGTTGAGTAGTAATTTGAAAAGGAAATGGGAGAAAGGATGAAAGAAAAGTCAAGTTATGTTTGTCTGGTCTAAAGTATTATTTCTAGTCAGAACAAGGGAGGCTAATTAAAGATAGGAAGTGTTAATACTAGAGCTGAGAATCCTAACCACTGAAAATTTGATGAGAATGGGTTTTCACAAAAAGAAAAAAATTGTTCATCTGACATTTTTCTAAAATAAAAAAAGTTTTATCACCTTTTGGACATAAAAAAATGGCTTGGATTCCATGTTACTTCATGCAGTTTTTTAAAGGAGAGCTCTCATACAGTTTTCAAGGAGTCCTAAACAATCTAGCTTAAAAAAAAAATGGTATTATCAATAATAGAAAAGGTTGGTTTTACAGCAGGTATCATACCCTGGGCTTAACCAGAAGAATTGTTATTTTCATCTACAGACAGTTTAAAAATACTCCGATCCCAAGTATTTGGCAGCAGATCTAAAGTATGTCTAATCCTCTTCAGTCTCCTCAGTCACGCATGAGAGCAAAGGCTGAGAATGTTACTTTTCACAGGCACAGCACAGGCCTACACATCTTCAGAGCTTTTTGGGTACAGCCTCACTCTCTTTTTCAGAAGAGAAAGTAGCTTCAGATCTAAAACAAGTTACCATGGACTAGTATTAGACAGATTCATAATTACTGGAAGTTTAGTTAAGTAAAATCGGAATTTTTAAGATAAACGATAATTTTGAAATAATCAGTCAAGAATTTCATCTCAGGAGACATAATAGGACTACAAGTTCTGAAAATTACAGTATTCTACTAAAACACTACAGTGTTCAAGACCACTTAGGCAGCTTTTTACTGCCTAAAGAAATGGAACCAGGAGGCAACAACAGCAGACTATCCTACATAAACAAGTTAATGTGATTTGTACTTTGGATCTGGTTCAGACATAGTCCATGTCTACACTAACATCAAGCCACATCCTGGAAGCCAGCTGTTCTACATCTGCCATGCTTGTAACTCTCTAATTCTTGAGTAAGTGCTGATGTAGCCCTGAAGAGCTGCTTCACAATTTAAGAGCAGTTGATATGCCCTCATGTTCACTGGGTTTGAACAACTTAAGCCTTCTCATCTTAAAAAGAAAACTATGCAGATAACAACCATTGTTGTTACTGTCCACAGTTAATCCCTTTTTCCTGGAGAGAGCTAGTCTGCATAAACTAGAAATGTGGAAGTTGGTTGCCTCCTTGGTTGCCTTCCTGCCAGGGCTGTTTCCCCCCCTTTATTATCACTACCATCTCTAATTGTTTTATATGCAAGCAAGCTATTAATTTCCAGCAGCAATCTGTGAATTAGTATAAAGGTTTCTATTTTTTATGTCAGAAGATTCTCATTAAATAAATCCATTGTTTTCTGTTGTTGCACATTTTTTATTGAGCTAACTTCTCTCTTTCTTTTCCTGGTCTTGATATCTTCCAAATACATCAATATTGCCAGTTTTTATCTTTTTTTTTTTTTTGGTCACTTTGTTACCGTAAGTCAGCAGATGAAAAACTCTCTAAGACTCAATTTGGAGTTTTAGAAAGCAGGCATTCTTTATCGTGGCGCCGGGCACACAGGGGATCACTCCACCTAGTGTGCACGCCAAAGCTCTCAATTATCAGTTATGTACAATCAGAATATACATATTCATTAGATTTCATTAGCATAATCATGTTATTTCCTGGAACTCATTAACACATGTAAAAGTCTTTAACGCATGCGCTCTTATGTTCATTGGTGGTCTTTCAGGGTCCTCTGGTGGTCGTCGATAGTCTTCCTCACTGTGTCCGCTAACTGAACTCAGTCTTTTCGCCTAGTTGCACTAGCTGATTTCAGCATAACTTCCTTATCTATTCCGCCCCTGTACACAGAGCTTCAAGGATTCCTTTTATCTATGGAATGTCCAGTCTACGGAACATTTAGCTACTTTGTTTCAACAAAGAGAACCATATGTCTCCTTAGTATTTCTTTATATTCGGTATCAACTTATGTACCATTTATTGAAACAAGAACTGTCAGCCAATAAATATTTGTCTTTTCCAATCAACAGTCTTTCGACCTACCAAGTCTTTCAAGAGACGCTGTCCTTTTAGCTCCCTTTTCTTTGTCAAACTTGTAGAAATGTGTCTAAAAATTCAAAGAACAATTTCACCGCAACTACATGAAGAATGTTTATCAGTCATATTGATAATATGGTCTCTCTGAATACTCAGACTGTGGCTATGGGACTTAAGTTGAAAGTAAGTTCTAAGTATGAAAATAAAGTTTGCTCTTAAGTTGTAATTGTGGTGTAGCTGGGTACTGGTGCTGTGCCCATATGCATGCCCAGTGCGCGCTTAATTCCTTGAGTGGTTCAGGAACTCCTCAGCCAGTCATCTTTGGAGGTGAGATAATGGATCAACTTGAGGCAATGGACCAACTTGAAAACTGACTGAACCTTCACATTTAAGTATTTGACTGATGGTTACAGGAGCCCTCCAGTTGGGAATTTTGAATGGTTGTAGAAATTGCCCCAAGGCAACTCCCTCTGTGTCTAGCCCAATCTGTATGCCTAAATGTGTTGATTAACATCCTGGGTGGAGTGTCCCAAAGTGTCATTACTGCAGAAGTATCAGATTGTGCATAGATAAGACATTTGTCAAAGTCAATAGAAACTGTTCCTGCAGAAATGGTCACAAGTACAGTCTTCTGAATGGAGTCCTTAAGAGGTGCTTTGTGCGTAGTTAAGAAGCATCCACAGCAACGAATTATGCATGTGCTGGAGTGGTCACATAGCATCGTGGTCAGCTGGGTTGTAAGAACAGAGCAAAATGGTAGTCTGAGGAGTCTCTCCTGATTCGTTGGAATGCACCACTGTAAGGACCCTTGAGATTAATCATAGAATCATAGAATCATAGAATATAAGCCTCCCATCACCACTGGACAGCCATTAGCCATCCTGCTTGGGAGATTTGATTCTCCATGCAAGTGTTACCCTATACCAAGATTCCAGTAAATTATTTTTTCCTTTTAACAAACACTTTGTCCAAAGGTCTCTGCAACAAGGCCAGATTTGGATTGCAATACAGTATAACAATAAATAAAAATATATTTCCTACTTTTCCCAGGTCTTTTCCAGTACTATTGCCTTAAGCTTCCTCCTTCTAATGGCAAGAGGCATCTTTCTCCCATTTTCCAGTGATTCCTTTCGGGTCAGGCACCTTGCAGGTAAAGTTTCATGAAAAAGAATATTTTCAGGCTGTGGCAGGATATGCATGTGATATGGAAATAGTTCTGCAGGATTACATTAATTCTTAACTGTTTTATGAAGGATTTTTGCTTCAGAAGGTTCTATCATAAGACTTCTATGAAGACGGTTCTCATGAAACTGCATGAGTTGACTCTCACGAACAGTAGCAACACCAAGTGAACTCTTGGTTTCAGTGTGTCACAACTGCACAGAATTGCTGCAAATGCAGTTGTTCCACACATAGCATTGCCCGGCTGAAGAGCAAAATCTTCCTTCACAAATTTAACTAAGAGATGGACCTCAGAAACAGGCATGGATTTGTCACAGTGATTAGCTTTCTGCCTTGCATAGGCTGGTGAAGTATCTGCTCCCACATCATGTCTTAATGTCACTGCTGCACAATTCCCCTTTCTCTCCTGAGCTCAGGCTGGACCATCACCTCTTTAGAAAGTTCATATGAACACTGTATTTACTAACTCTTTTCAGCCTGTCTCTGAATCATCCCAAACTACTCTGTGGCTCTTGTTTCCCAAGGCTCAACATCAGCAGCACTGAGTTAGTACTTCTTAAATTTAAGTGCTGGAGCTTATGATAACCTACCAGGGCTGATGCTCATTTCAGGCCTCCTTAGGTCAGCTGCTTCACCAGTTTTACCTTGTTCAGCAACTAGTGAGCCTCATATTTTTCTCTGGTAAAGAACATACAGGGCAAGAAATCTACTTACTCCTCTTTCGACAGCTAATTAGAAAAGGGGAAATAATTCCGGGGAAATAATTCCAGGGAAATGAATGAAAGTAAGAGCCTTCACATATAAATGCTTTGTGTTGAGGGCTTCCTTATCCTTGGGAAATAGTCTCAAAGTATTTCTCAGAGGATTTGGTCCACTGTTGCTCTGAGTGCTCTTGAGGGCATGTCCCATTTTTAACCAAAAGGGGGACATTTTTTCTCTTAGTATTACCAAACATTTTCCTTTTTATGTTTCTTATTTAATGATGGCTCACATGTATATAATAGATTTTCAAGGTTATTCTCTTCCACTCTGGGTAGCTGTTAAGACCACAAGAGCTTAAAGTGTGATCTGAAAAGGCTGCCTATGATTTTCTAATTTTTTATGACAACTGTTTCTTGCAAATACAAAATTAATAGAGATTGCTTAATCCTTCTCCATTTATTTTGTTACATAGCATTTCAGCTTACTTGAAGCTGTTCTTCTTCTACCTGCTTAGTGTCCTTTACTGTGTCATGTGGTATTCACTCACAGCCACTGAGGTCCAGAGAAGTCTTGTTTCATTCAATATCCATTAAAACATGCCATCTTTGTTTAACATGAACCTATGGCCTGACACACCACCACTGATGGGAGTCTGGTAAAAATATAGTTCCCTACAAATGCTTTATGTTAAAAAAGATTAATTTCCAAGATATTCCTGTTTTATGTCCACCACCAGTTCTCTCCAGTAAACCTTGAAAGAGAGACCTGTGTCACACTCTATCAAGAGTATAACTTTCAGCAAAACATGTTGGAACCAACAGTAAGAGTATCGCATTCCCTCAGCTCATATATAAATACAATGGAGGTCCAGTAAAATGGAAAAGAAAAAAAAAACAAAAAACAAAACCAAAAACCAACCAACCAACCAAACAAAAAACCCCATGGAGCCACTTCTAAACAGTTTTACAATACTGCTGTGATATAAGCAGATATTTAAGCAGACAAGTTAGAAGCAACTGCATTTTCAAGTTGGATATAAACTGGATATAAAATGGTTATAAAGTTTATCTCCATTTTGAGAATCCTCCTGATTGCATTCTTGCTGTTGTGCACATGTAGTCTGCTCCTACTCAGACCTTGGGCACCTAGCTCAGTGCCTTCAATTATTAAACTGATCTCTTTAGGTTCCCTATACAATCAACAGAGATAGACAGGGCATCTAAGCTTAGTCATGTTTGGAGTCAATGTTTGGCAAAATGTAGGGGTTTTTTCATAATTTTTTTCATATGTAAGAGCTGGCCAAAGTCACCAGCTAAAATAGGTACTTAAATTTGGGTGATATAAGTGACTCTGTGCACACCAAGTATGCAAATATCACATAGAAAGAACAAAGTCCTTCAGTTTAAGTTTTAGTGCATGTTTTCTTTTCCTATGTGGATTAAGATTTAGCAAAGTGATGGAGAAATTATGATGCAAACAAAACAACTCTCTGTGCTGACAGAGGTTTCAGTCCTGTTGCACCTGATTTGGAAATGTCAAAAATTAAGAAATGTGGGAGTCACCTTGTGATTGTGTGTGAGCATCACTGAACTGACTTTTTATTGAACATTTTACTTTTCTTGTACTAATAATTCATGATCACAGCTTTCTCCTTCAGATGTGTCTTGACTAATTTAATGTTTTATTCTTCATATTTTTTAGAAGGGTGATTTTTTTGTTGTTGTTCAACTTTCATTTTATCCCTTGATTAGTGACTTTTGCAAAATTGACTATTAAATTCTTAAAGACAACCCAGACGCATGTTAATTTTGTGGAATTATGTGTGGTTACTATGCTGAATAAGACTGGGAAAAAATTATCTCCCATCAAAGGCAGAGGACTTTGCTGTCTCAAAAGCCATTTGACTTGCATTCCTGAAATAAAGAGTTCTCACCTGAACTCTGAGGAAAAATTGTTCATGCACTCTTGGATGAGATTTCAGTGAGACCAGATTTCACTCCTGTGTCTTCACATAGCTTAAGAAAGTGGTAGATGCAAAGATTAATTGCCATAAAACCTGATACAAAGTTGGCATGAAACTCCCAAGAAACAAGCCATAGAAGTTCTTGAAAAATAGAGAGATAATGCCTCAGACCAAAACCATGGGCACCAAGTGCATTGCTTATTTAGCCTCACTAGCCTCATGCCTCTTCTCAGGGACTCTGAATTAAGGTAGTTTTGGAGGGGGGGCAGGGGAGGAAGTAACTATTAATTGCAGTTTTCCTGATTGAGAGAATCTTACTTTAACATCACAGACCTTTTTAGTTGAATCAAATTGAGACTAGTCTGGCATACACCAGTTTGAATCCTAACATAGGGGCGCTAAAAAGAGATACCGTTCTCCTGGTTTTTTATCTTTTTTTTACCAACATCAAGGACTATGGACTCTTATGTCATGGACCATGGGTTCAACTCTCTTTCAGGCTGGACTTCAAAAGTTCGGTCTGCAAATTGCACTCATGTACAAGCATGAGTGCATAATTTATTAGGAAATACGGACTAAATGAGGTATTTATGTATGTATTTTGAACAGTGAAAGGGCAATTAGAAACTGTGATTTATAAACTGTATACTGAATAGAAACTTGAATAAATTGGACAGCTATCATCTCATCTGGACAAATTTAGATGGCTGTCTGAAAATCACATTATTCAGTTCATTGAGACAAGTGAGGGCATGAAGTTATTAGAAGTGTCATCTTCCGAGAAGGTTATAAAACACTTCTAGTCATTAAAAGGTCATGTGGCATTTTCCGCTGAATACAGAAAGCACTTATTAAACCCAAAATAATTCCAATTTTATTTTTTTTTCTCTAGGCATTTCACAAACATCATTTCTTCTTAGTACCTATGCTTGTCTGACTCCTAAGTTTAAGGAGTAGGCAGCAATCGCATTTTGCACAGCTCTGAGCACATTGTTGGTACCTAGTGTATATTAAAGAATGTAAATGAGTGACCATAATAAACAACTGACAGGCCATTTTTTTTGCTTGTCTGTTTGTTTACCAAAATCCTGTTTGGATAGCAATATCGCACGTCTACTTTTCTCCCCTCTGATCTATGCTGAAGAAATGATTTTTTAATTTAACTTCATAGAAAAAACCCACACATCGTTTATTCTAGGGCAAAATGTGCTTTAGAATCCTTTTAGGGTAGGAGATGGCTTAGCAATGGGAAGTTATTTAAATTAGCTACTGTCCTCACTTCCATTTATAACACTTGCAGTATTTGAAATTGGCATGTTGGTTCCTCAGTGATGTATTTTCATAAAAACTAGTCATCCCTGCAGCATTTGTAAGCACGCATGCTCAGAAACCCATGTAAGGAATGACAAGGGCTCAATAATACCCACTTCCACATTGCATTAATTCTAACAGGAAAAGGATAGGGTCTTTATATAAAAAGATAAGAGTAATGACACGTTATGCCATTAAAAATAAATATACGCCAACACACTACACCAAATAACATATCCTGGGGACAGCTATTCCACTTAGTCATTTTACCTGTTGATCCTCTTCCCACTGTGGAACAATGTTTAGACCCAGCAGGTGAAACCTTTGAGTCCACCAAGAAAAGAAATCCCATTATAAAAGACTTTTAGCAATGTTCAGTGCCTTTGCAACCTCATTAATTTTCATTTTTGGTGAATTGTCTTAAATATGATGAATGCATGAGAAGGAAGGGCATACTTGTCCATGGTAAATGTAAGGGCAAATTATATGTTCAAGAATAAATATATCTTTAAGCCACGGAAAGTTTAAAGTTTAAAAACTGCTTTAATGTATGATTGCACCTAGACAATTTGTCTTTCCTGAAATATGCTTCTTTAGAGGGCCAACCTCTTCGAGTAGGCTAGAGGTGAGGGCTTTATTATTATTATTACTATGATCATAATCATTATTTTAGTGGAAATAAGATTCAATCTTGAGCAAAGCACAAGATAGCCACAAGACAAAGCTTTGATAACTGAGGCTTATCATGCTGTAAGACACAGGCTATTACCATCAGATAAGACAACTAGAGAACATCTTGGGCCAGCAGAGTTGATGTCAGTTACTTTGACACAGATACCAGTTTTTTAAATTATGATCCTATGACTTAAGGTCATTACTACTTCTGTGGGCAGCACTGCAGATTTTGATGCAGTGTTCAGTGCATGTTTTAGCAGAGAGTCATGCAGAATATTGGGAACATCTCTGGACTTGCCCGTTCTGCTTGATTTACTGAGGGATCATTTAACTCGTTGATGGATTCCTCAGCCACAGTGAAGCCCAAGAGAAACTCAGACGTGAAAGGAGGATGACATAACATATGCGCAGGCCTGCTTGATCAATCATTAAAAACTAAAGCAACATGCCTTTGGTAGGAGAACAGCCCAACTTGAGTTCAGATTCATGATTCCGAATCCAGTGGGTCTGTGAGGACATAGAATCATAGAATCATAGAATCACTGAGGTTGGAAAAGACCTCTAAGATCATCGAGTCCAATCGTCGACCCAACACCACCACCCACTAAGCCATGCCCCTAAGTGCCTCATCTACTCGTCTTTTAAATACTTCCAGGGATAGGGACTCAACCACTTCCCTGGGCAGCCTGGTCCAATGTTTAACCACGCTTTCAGTAAAGAAATTTTTCCTCACATCCAATCTAAACCTCCCCTGGCGCAACTTGAGGCCATTCCCTCTCATCCTATCGCTAGTTACTTGGGAGAAGAGACTGACACCCACCTCGCTACAACCCCCTTTCAGG
>NW_008796043.1:141064-145231 GCF_000699145.1 Aptenodytes forsteri
CGTCCTGAACAGGCCAAAGTCCACCCTCCAGAAGTCCGTGGTTGCGGTTTTGCTGGACCCCCTCCTTACTTCACCGAGAATCGAGAATTCTACCATTTCATGGTCGCTAAGCCCAAGACGGCCTCCGACCACCACATCTCCCACCAGTCCTTCTCTGTTAGTAAACAGCAGGTCGAGCGAGGCACCTCCCCTGGTAGGCTCACTTACCAGCTGTGTCAGGAAGTTGTCTCCCACACACTCCAGGAACCTCCTAGACTGCTTCCTCTCTGCCGTGTTGTATTTCCAGCAGACGTCCGGGAGACATCTTCCATAATACAGGCCAGGAAACTTTGCCCAGTAAATGAGGACAATTATTTTTATATAGCACCTGATCAATAAAACAGAAGATATATTTTGTATATTTTCAACTGGCTTAGTAGCAGCTGTTACCAAAACTGTGTCATTGACTATGGTGCCTAAAAGATAAAACACATGGAAAATTGTACAATGTAAAGTTTTATTTCAGTTTGAAGCTGAGCTCTAATTAAACAATATTTTAATGCTTGCATAAGCATTATAATGAATACAAAAATTACTATTTTTAATATTATTACTGTTAGATTTTAACAATAAAAGCAATTTTAATATATACAATGTATGACCATTCCTAAATGTAAGTTTATATGTACACAAAAAAACATGCATGAAAGTGAGTCTTTTTACAAAAATGAAGCAATCTGCTAGGAAAAAGAAAACTGCTTTATAAGAATTCAGTATGTTCAGAAACAATTCTCCCTGCAGAAATGCAAGCACCATTACACAGCATCCTTGATTATAAACTTATCCTAGTACAGACCCCACTAATTAGGCAAAGGCATCATTAGTGGTGCTTTGGTGGTTTGATATGAGACTGAAGATAGGGAACTAGGAAATGAAGTAGATTGCTTTACGAAATACATGCAGCATTACCCATTTTATATGAAAGAAAATAAAAGATGCTAATACAGTTTTAAGATTACACAGCCAAAAAAGTTTGGGTATGCAAGTAAGAATTTCTGTGGCAATGCTAAACACTGTGTTGCAAACAATAATATAGTAATGCTAATTCTGGGGGAAGGGGCTGTAGTTCAATAAATACATACTATGCTGTTTAATGAGCATTATAAAGTATATAAATCAGTTCCAGAAATATTATTTTTTGCATTTGGTAAGATATAACATTGTTGTTTTACCCTTATATTAATATAGGCTTTACGATAACATTCTACCTGTTAGTGAAAGAAAAAGCTTGTACCTACTGATGTTATGTTTTAGATTCTGACTTTTAGACCCTGTATGTTACAAATCACTGATGTTAAGTATTCCCATTCCTGTCCAGCCAGAGTCTTGACTGGCAAAAGTAGAATAGTTATAACGTGGAAAAAATCGATTTGATAACAAATGGTCACTTCAGATTTTTCAGAAAACTGCAGAAGGAAGAAGTAAGCTAAAGTCAGAGGGTTTATATTCCACCTTCTCTGCTCCTGTCTCTCCCCTCTCAAACATTTCTGACTTTCCATGTCTTTAAATACTGACTGCACGTGTTGCAATCAGTTGATTTTTTAATGTACAACTCATGAAACAACCCCACACCACCCCACAAGTTCAGAACTCTTTGTGTCCTCATTTCATGTTGTGTCAGAAAGCAGGGCTAATTAGATAATGCTAAAGGAAATCCTGGTAAATCTCAAAAGAACATTCTCAAAAGAGAGATTTTGCTTATGTTTTTACTGCTCAAATTGTGCCTACATTTTGCGATGACCCAAAAACTGTGCTGTTCAATAAACACCGAAAGTACAAAGAATTCTTTCTCTCCTTCTCTCCCATGTGCCTTTAAACACATTACTGTAGGAGGCTTATAAAAGTGAAGCATCAGAGATGAGGGCGTTTATTTAGCTGAGGCATAATAATTTAATACAAGTGTAATGCACATAATATGTTGACTTGCAAATGGAATAATCTAAGATCTTCAAATGCACGCTTTCAATAAAGCAGTATTTTAAGAACACTTTTTTTAAACTAATGTGTTCAGACAATGTATGCCTTCTCTATTATCTATTCATGAATCTGCTTCTCCTTCATACACTTGAAATAAATGTTGAATTGACTTGCCAACTAATTATAGAACAGTGCTAAGCAAGCCTCAGCACAGTAACTTCAATTCTAGTGTCCTGGGTGACTTATGTAATACTAGAGGCACTTGGATTTCTTGGAAATAAGGAGCTACGTGAGATGAACTCCTCATCCTGTATTTGTAGTACAGTATTTCAGCAGCCAAATATGAGCAGTGTTCTTTCTAGGTCACTCCTCCACATGAGGGAAATGGAAGTGAGGTTTATTAACTAAAATTTACTTTCAGCTGAACAGTCTTTTCAATCCTGAAAAGGCACCATAAAAATATCCTTTGTTTGTGCATGCTGAAAGTGCATCCCGTTCATCAACTAAATGCATACTGAAGTAGCTGAAATCCTACTAAAAATATGTCCTTACATATATTCTGCCATAAGCTGCAGTCACTCTTCATATTGTAAATTTTGTAAATAAAAAGTAACTTCAGTTAATGAATTTGCATTATTTTAAGCTAAATGCATATCCAAACCATAATAATATATGTAGCTAGGTTTCAGGGAGAAATTCTCAGGAGCTAAAAAAATACCAGCACCACTTTCTGGGTATCCATTTGCCCAAGAATTTTCAGCTCATTGAAGATTTCAGTCCCTATACATAAAGTGTTTGCCAGGGTACAAACAAACAAAAAAAAGCCTCTATCTTTTACTGTAAAATGCTGGACAACCTCCACTAGTTCTGTGACAAGAAATTAGTCATGTTAGGTCTGGACCCCAGATGAGCCTGCAGATTTTCTTTCTGATAAACTGCAGCAGCCAGTGAGAGTTTGGCTTATTCATCCTCCTTACCTCCTCTCAGCCTGCCCATTTGATGGCTCTGGTCTAAGTAGAGATATCACTGCTAGTGCTGTTTAGAATCATCGACTCATTTAGGTTGGAAAAGACCTTTAAGATCATCAAGTCCAACCGTTTATTGAAAGGAAGGGAGAATCAAGCCCCCACATGCAATTTACTACAGTGGTTAGCGTTGCTTTCTCAGAGATTAGTAAAATGCTTCCTCTCTCTGATATTGCAGGTTAATGTTAAATTCAGCTGATTCCTCACACTATATCTCCTTGTAACAGTTGTTATTACGGTCAGTCAAAATGTTTTGACATATATTTTTTCTGTTCTTTCACTGAAGTACTACAGATTTTTAAAGAATTATGTTTGCCCCAAAATTCACAACATTTTGAATTGAATACACACCTGGGGTACGTCTCAAGGAGTTTTTGCTTGGCTGCAGCCCATCACCGTGTTCCAAATAAAGACTTAATCCACTTTAATGGAACATGTACATAAAACTGGGGGGGGAAACAATGGAAGCAATTCTTGAGAAGACCAGCCCATAAAAGATGTCTTAGACAAAACTCCCACTAGCCATCACAGGAACATATCCTGTCAACATATTTCAGGGATGTTATTTTTTTATATTTTTCAGCCAAAAAGTCAAGGTTTTATTGAGGTAAAAGATTGTGTTTTACAGTGAGGCTGTGGATTCTTTCAATCCATTTTCCTTACTTGAGGGTTGGCTCAATATAAATGATACCAGTGCCTGGTCTTTCTGAGCTTCTGATATGGTCTTGTTTATTTCTTGGCCACAACAAAATACTTTTTTTTCTTTTAACCAGAGATGGAAACATATATGTCCGGAGATAGGCTGACCCATTCAAGGATTAAAGGGACTGCTGTTTGCCCTGGCTGTCCTTTCTATATAATTTCTGTATTATTCTTGTGTAGGTGCTAAAAGTTTGTTTGGGGTTTTTAAATTAGTGCAGAGGGCAACTGGGGGAGAGGAGAGTGAGTGAATGAGCATTGACGTAAACTTCATCTCTGTGATGCTTTGAGCCATAGCGATTCCTATATATATTTATCATTAGGATTTTAGGTAGGTGGGAATGAGTATCACAACTGCTCACTTTGTGACCTTTTTATTTTTATACTTCAAATCCACCACTGTCCTGGTTTCAGCAGGGATAGAGTTAATTTCCTGCCTAGTAGCTGGTACAGTGTTTTGGATTTAGGATGAGAACAATGTTGATAA
>NW_008796043.1:145703-153773 GCF_000699145.1 Aptenodytes forsteri
CGGGTGGGGGGGAGTGAGCGAGCGGCTGCGTGGTGCTTAGTTGCCGACTGAGATTAAACCACGACAACCACCAATGAATTTACATTTATTTATTATGAAAAGCACTTTCGATCTCAGTGGATTTCAGCATTAGGTGACATTGAAGAATGGCCTTCAGTTTAAATAAATCTCAAGTGACTTTCCTGTTCGGGGCTGAACTAAATGCTATGAGTGTGAGCAAGTTAAACATATGGAGGATATAGTATTTGACTGATATTGTACAGAAATAGGCCTGTCCTCAGCTGAGGAATGTTTTGACCAATAAAGTGTAGTCCTTACTCAGGGCAAGTCTTCCTTTAAAATATATAATAAATGCTGTGGATGTTTTAATGTCCAAAAAGAAGTGAAAGGACATCCATTTTCAGAATTAGTCATAAAGGCCTCATATAATATTATAATGCCTAGCAGTTGAAGCCTTTCAAAATTAATATCCAATGCTATGTTGTAAAAATGTAGAATAAAAATCAGTCCTTACATGAGAGAGTTACAGTCTACGCACATTTATCTCAGAAGATCTGAGCTGACCCGCTTAGTCACCGGAGCTCTGTTTTAACTGTGTGTAGGTGTTTAAAAAGTGTTTATACCACAAAGCTGCCCCCTCCAGATAGCACTCCTGTTACGTTCACAGTGTGGTGATAGATAAACAGAGAACAAACAGCTCCCTCACTAAATACATTAAGCAATAATGGCATAAGATTAATGTAGGACAATAATTATGACAACCAGGAAAAATAAGTAGTGAAAGTAACAACCTGTTTGCTTAATGCATTTCAGCTTGTCATTCTTTTGCAATGAGATTAGAAAGAAATACAAAGCAACTAATGCTTCACCTAGAAAAATATGTTTCTGGAAAGCACAGAATGAGAACAGGGAGGGTTTTTTTGGTGGAGTGTTTTGGGTTTTTTCCCCAAATTGATCGTGTATTTTGTAGGCAATCATTTTATTGTGACAGAATGTGAAGGGATTACTACATACAACATTTACCTTGCCTTTTACATTCAAGCCTCACTCAATCTGCTACTGCCATGGAGAAATTGTCTAGCCACTAACACATCCTGTCGGTGTGATTCAATAGTAATTCTAGGTATCACCTGAACTTAAACGTACGGTGGGTCTGAGCTGGAGTCATGACAGCATTAAATTAAACTGGTTAAAATATGATGGGAAAATACTTATTCAAAGGAACTTATTTCATTGTGTATTTTACCCCTAGTATAATCTTTTCAATTCTGCACTATTATGAGACAGTGAAACTTGCAATTTAGAGGTTCTTAGAAAGATAGATTATATCTAAAATAGGTTTATTGTAAGAACCTGTTATAGGTTCCAAAATTTTATTCAAAATTTAAAGTGGGGTTTTTTGAGATGAAGAAGCTACTCTATATATAATGTGACAATGGAATTAAACACAAAAAATTCCACAATACATGTCATCAAAGAGAGGATTGCAAATTATTTTAAAATGAAATTTTAAAAAAATGAGAATTTGTGTGTTATTTCATACAAGTAGCTAGTTGCAATGGGTAGAACTCTTTAAACCTATTATGATTTGAGATGTTAAGGAATCTATTCATTAAATTCCATTTTCAAGTGAATCAACTTAAACCATGTGGTTTAGGGGCCAAGATTTCAAACTGGCCAACATTTTTATGCCATCCCAAAACCACACCATCACCTTTTTCCTTCTCATTTGGCTTACTTAGCAATAGTTTGCATGTCCTCACCCAATCTGAAATAAATAAACTACCAAGTGGGAAATATACTCTAAGAGCCTGGCTTTTAGCTTTGACTCACAGAAGCAAAAAACATATCTTCAGCTGCTTCCACCTATTGATCCGCTCCTATTGTGCTGAAATACTTCTTGACGTCGGTGTAGCTGGGAATTAAACAAAATGATACAAGCTCTTTGGAAATCACTGTCAAGATCCTTGAAGAGGAGGCAGAATCAGCATTTTAAAACTTTTTTACTTGTTATTTGAGGCGTGCATTCCTGACTAACCCCTGAACTGCTGTTCACAGAGAAATTCAAGCTGGCAGCAATGGGGAAGATCTTTAAGGGTGAGCATGATCAACCATTGAAAACTTTACTAGGGTGTTTTACAGACTCTCCATCACTGACTACTTCAAAATCAGGATGAGATGGTTTTTCACTTATTGCAAAAAGACCAAGAGCAAAAAACAAAACAAAACAAAACCTGAATAATGTCTTTTTAAAAAGTTATTCCCAGTATTGATGCATTTCTCCTGGACATCCTGGCCTGAGCCTGTCCAGGAGATGATCCCAGTAGAGTGACTGACGTCCAGCCAGTCCTGTCAGTCCTCTTCTGTTATGGTAGAGGCTGTGCCTCAGTTCACCTCACAAACTGACAAAACATTTTTATCTTGCACCCAGTATTGCTACCTCAACTAAACAAGTGAGATTATGGGTTCTGCTTTATGGGTATAAGTGAAAATTAATTTTACTGAAGCTAAAGATGGCAAAGTTTTCAGGAGCTGTAGTGGCTGACACAGCTAAGAAAAGCAACAACTTTTTGAGTGTACAAGCCCTTTTTTTCCTGTTATGAGTTGATCTAATAAAAATATTATGTCTCTGTCCAGATCATGTCCTATCATCATGACTACAAGCACTTTTATAATTCTATTTTTGATAAAAAGTCAATTGAGTGTCTCTGAACATACCATTGAGTATTGTAACTGGGATCTGAATCTTCTTTTTCGGCATAGGATTGGGAAACAGTGATTTCTTTCTCTACAGTTTCTGAGAGAGAGAGAAGTGGAAAAAAGGAAAAAAAGATGCTTTTCCCCTGACTTCCTCCCAATATACTGATCTGATTCTCTTCCCTATTAGCAATAGCCTCTTTCTATTACAAAGACCTATCTTCCAGTGATTACGTACAGTATAGTTCACATCTGCAACTACCAGAACAGCTTACAACGGCATATGACGAAGTGCATGACAAGAGAAATCTGACAGAATCCCTCCATCACTGAAGTCAGCCAGGACGCCGAACATGGTCATGGTCAAAATTTTCAGTCACCAGCTGTAAGTGCTATAATCCGAGAAATGTTTTGCAAACATTAATCCTGGTAGAAATGGCTGAATGAACCCTGCTTGGGTTTTCCTTTGCAGAAGAGTTGAGAAGTGACAATAAGAAAGAGTCTGCTTTCAAGAAGAAATAATGCATGATTAGTTAAATCATTAAAAAAAAAAGAGGGATTTGCACATATTTTAAAATATCAGAATGTTGTAATATCACAAACAGAAATTACCCTTCCAAAGAAGTTACAAAGGAATGCTAAAGCACATTGTTTATGGGAGTCTTAATCACTGCACATATTAGGAAAAAAAATTACTTATTCCTAACAACTCAAATTGAGTTTGATTTGCTCTTTGTTCTTATATTGAAAACCTGTTTCTTAAATGGGTTCATTTATCACTCTTGCTTCTGCAGAAAAGGCTAGCATACAAAAAAAAAAATCCCATTTCATAGCAATAGCTATAGTCTTTACAGTTAATCCTTACTATTGTCCATCCACAATAGGTAGTATTGCTTACCTCACATACAGGCAAGAAAATCCTTGGAAAGAAATGCAATTTTATGGTATTTCTTCCAAACCACAGCAAATGGGAAAAAAATTAGTTCATGGTAATGAATTTCTCTCTCTAAATGTGCTCAACAGGAAAATTGCTTCCTTCTTGAACCAAAAGAAACGATATAGGATTTCTCTTTTATTTTGACTCCTAAAATGGGGTACTACTAGGACCAGTAGACTATGACTTAGGTTTTCCTTTTAGGAAAGAAATGGAAGCCCATTACTGAATATCACTGCTATACGTGCATTAGAGCAAAATAAAGTCGTTTTCAAGTCCGTCTCTCTCTTCCTAACTTGGTGACGGTAGTTGAATCTAACTTAGTACTTACATGCTGGCACAAGTCCTGTTTATGATACTTTTTGTTTTCCAGATGGATAACAATATACAGCTTAACTTCATCAAAATAAATCTCTACCTATAGCCCTTCTAACAGGAAAAAAAATATTTTTTTTCTACTACAATTAATCTTTATCAAACATTTGTACCTGTCTTACCCAGATAGGTATTAAAATCACATTATTTTCCTGTTTTTCTTATTCTAAGCTGCATTTAAGCTGGACAATACAGTTTTCCCTTCATATTTCTCTAGGCTTCTCTTTAAAACATTTAATTTTGGCTTTTTCCCCCCACAAAGTTACATTATATTGACATTTAATTCAAGAAAATTGATGTTTCCTTATTACCATGATGTAACAAAATGCAGCTCTTTGATAGCAAGCACTTTAATGTCCCATTTACCCATATCCTCTCAGGAGTTTGTCATAGCAACATTCGATGTTATTTAATAGAGTTGATTCATTGCAGGATAACTATAGTTTGAAGAACTGGCACAAATAACCGTGAGTTGGCGGTGGTGCCGCTCCAATGCTGAGCTGATCACAGTAAAAGATGATGGGGATGGGGTGAGGGCATCTCTCCGGAACAGAGTTTTCTATCACCATGATGCCATTACAAAAACAAGTAGTTCATAGAGCCTAAGCAGATGAATGCAAACAATATACAGTCCCCCTCCACTTGTTCTTCCAGCCTTTCCCCCTGAAAAAAGTAAGTGTTTTGGTTTTTAACAGCTTATCAGCTCTTTCAGCATGTGCTGCACCCTACTTTCTGACTATGTAAGGACAGAAGCAGCTTAAGCTCAGCAAGCAATATGGAAGCTTATCACTGTACTTTTCCACAGCATTTCTGAATCCTGTATTTCTCATGTACAATAAAGAGCTACAGCATTTCTTTCTTCCATGGCTTCAAGCATCTTCAAAAAGAGACACAATCACCTTCTTGCAACTAGCAAGTCTGTCTTTTTTCCTTCCTTTACAACATGATGTTATAGAAAAAGGTGTTAGGGTCTTTTTCCCAGCTTGCATTCCACCATTCATTTTTCACCTCACATCAGACTTAAAAGTGACTAAAGGAAGAATGCGACACACACACAGACACCACAAAGACTTCTGTGAGAATTTTAAATTTTACTAATACTTCACATAAAAACCGCACAGATCCCAAAAAACCCAAAAGCCACCCACCAACCACACCACAAGCAACACTGAACACCAGTTTGTCTTTGGATGCCAAAAATAAGTCAGCCCAAATACTGATTATATCTTTATTAATAAAAAAATCTTAGTATAAAAAATAGTTCATTCTGTATACACAGAGAAAGGACAAAGATGAAACTACACAATAGCAGTAAAGTAAGATACATAACAAGTCAATTTAAAGATTCCTGAAACTGTTTTCAGAATTGTGTTCTTTTCTATTGTCATGTGCCACACATTTATTGTCTCCACCAAAACTGCAAGCTTCCTGAAGTAGTCACTTGATACACTTTGGAGTTATGCATAACCATGACAACCATTAACCTATAATGAAAAGTATTGGCTACATTAATGTTTGCTATTGCTAGTTCATCCAGCGATGGACAAAGGTCAGGTAGGTTTAGGGATAGCACATCAAAAAGTTGTATATAATTTACAGAAATTATATCATCCAGCCAAATACTTGTTATTTTCTATGACCTCTGATGCATTTCAGTCATACCCGATAGAATAAACAATCTGGTGTGCTGCTTTGCAATGCTGAAGACCAAGTGAAGCTATGTTACAGTATCTTTCAAGAGCACAAATCATGACAAAGGTACACTTGGTTAATAACATTAAGCTGACTACTTTGAGTCAAACACTTTGCCAGACATAGCACATAACTAAGCTGACAGACAGCAGTGAATATTGACAGGATTAGTCACTTGGGAACAAGTAGCTCTTTAAGCTACAGCAAAGCAGGTGAGAGTAATCTAAAACAGAGCTAGGAGTATCAACTATGACTAAGGCTGCTCTTCTACTTGGAAGATGTCAGTGTCCATTAGGATTATTGGTTTCTTGTCTCTCTTCTATTCTGTCCTCAAATACCAACAAGTGTAGACATAAATGAAAGTTGTACCTGGGTATTTGAGGTTGGGATCTATGCACCCTGCTCAAACAGAGACCAAACTAATTACTGTTTCTTCATGTAATTAGGCTTTCTAAAAGCAAAGCTATTAACAAGCATTCTTGTAAACTTACTCCCTGAAACTGGTACACAAATACTTGATAGAAAATATGTACCATAGAGCAGTCCTACTCTGGACTATATGTCTGAATCTTGTTTACATCAGTGTGACTGCCTATAGAGCTGGTATCTTAAAGGTAAAACTCAACAGTATCACCTATTGCAAAGTCATTCAATACACGTTTCTCCTAAACCTACAATATCTTACTTTTACTGCCATTTTTCTCTAACTATCTAAGTAAGTCACCAGCATATTTAATCCAGGTAACTTCCATTAGAGAGACATCTCAAGTTATAGCAACTCTAATGAACAAGGTAGGCCATGGACACGTCCATTAAGCAATATCATTTAAGCTACTGACAAATATTTTGAAAACGCACTTTTCCACTCTCCTAAAGGTTTTGTTTTCTTCTTGCAGCTGAACCCAGACATTAGGAAGATCCCAAGCCTCTTGGAAAAACAAGTCTGTACGTAGCATCTCAGTCAGTGAAGTCAGCATGCTGTCCTATTCAACTGTTGGCACTGCAGAAATATAAATAAAAAGGTTATGAGTAGAATTATAATTATATTCTCCTCAGAGATATTTATCTGCCTATTTATCTGTATTTTTGAATGCATTCATATCAGATTCTTAACATCAAGTAAAATGGGTAAACTGCATAAATGCATGTGCAAGTGCTATAGGTAGAGGGTTAAATAAATATCACTATAAATGTAGAACAGTAATAGTCACTAGCACCTGCTTAATGTGAAGTAGCACGAGTTCCTTTATTAAAATGAAAACATGGGAAGCTTCTATAGCCGTACACTTGTAGTATCTTTTATTTAAGTCATCAAAATAGCATTGCACCCCCCAGATTGTTTTAGCTGATTATGACTTGTTTAGTAACACTTTCACCAAAAGGAAAATGGAATGAGTAAGTTATCCCCATCATTGGAAAAACAGGACTCACCTGCTTGCTGATAGTGTTTTTCTGCCAACAGTTGGTGGAGATGGTTCACTATGGAAAAAGCTTTTTATCCACCAACATTTATCAATTAATTCAGGTAACCCTGCAAAAGGAGAAAGAGCCCACACCATTAGACGCTGACTGAATAACAAATGGACAGAACCAGAAGAGTGTTTGAAAGAAAGGAGCAATACCATGAAATGCTTTGTCCTGGTCTGCAATGTTCACAGCATCCGAACAACAGGACGAGCTGGAAGAAACACTGGATTCCGAGTTCTGTCTTGCTGTTCATGGAAAACAGAGACACACATAATGAATAAAATGCTTTGAGAGAGTACACTATTTCTGTGCCAAGAATTTCAAACCTGCTATCTTGGAGGAAGCAATCTAAAAGATAAGTTTACTTAGCTACAAAGTATAACTTCTGTATTTTATACACCATTCTACTACTTTTATTTAAGTTGATCTCTCAGTCTACTTACTCTGCACTTAAAAGCAGAGATCCGTTTGCATAACTTTCACTGAAATAGTGACAAATCTTATGACCATGTACACATTGCTATCAAGACAAATGAGTCTATGCTTGAATATTCAAGTCCAAAACAACCTAATCGCTCTACTTTTCATTGTGATACAACTAAATCCTATACTCACTGCAGTGTCCATCCTGTACAGAGGGATCCTAATACACCAGGCACACTCTCAAACCAGTGACTATTTCACATATTTAGAAACAAAAACATGACTTGTGTTCTGTCTAAGCCTGCAAAGTAAATATGAATCATAGAACAGTTTGGGTTGGAAGGAACCTCTAAAGGTCATCTAGTCCAACCCCCCTGCCGTGGGCAGGAACATCTTCAACTAGATCAGGTTGCTCAGAGCCCCGTCCAACCTGACCTTGAATGTTTCCAGGGATGGGGCATCCACCACCTCTCTGGGCAACC
>NW_008796043.1:154178-154976 GCF_000699145.1 Aptenodytes forsteri
TTCTTTTGATGCAGCCCAGGATACAATTGGCCTTCTGGGCTGCAAGTGCATCTTGCTGGCTCATGTCCAGCTTTTCATCCACCAGTACCCCCAAGTCCTTCTCGGCAGGGCTGCTCTCAATCCCTTCATCCCCCAGCCTGTATTGATACTGGGGGTTGCCCCGACCCAGGTGCAGGGCCCTGCACTTGGCCTTGTTAAACCTCATTAAGTTCACACGGGCCCACTTCTTGAGCTTGTCCAGGTCCCTCTGGATGGCATCCCCATCCCTCTGCACGTTGACCGCACCACTCAGCTTGGTGTCATCTGCAAGCTTGCTGAGGGTGCACTCGATCCCACTGTACAGCTGTACATGAAGTACAGCTAGAAGCCAGGACTTTCTGGGCTAACGCTTTTTCTATGCCATGTTTTATAATTAAAAAAAAGTATTACATATCCCTAATAAACAATTCTAAATAGGGGAAAAAAGTAGATGAATAACCAGAAGCAGATGCTCATTAAAACTGAAGTTCCTTAATATAACGAAAAACTCTCCAAGCAACTAAAAACTACCAGGCAAAGACACCCTTTTGCTTCCAGCTCATCCAGACATCCCCTGAAACACTTTCTGACTTTTCCAGAGCGGCAACAATCCGGACATCTCCTCGGGAGAGGCTTGGGGGGCTCAGCCTCCCTCCTCCAGAGGAGCCCCCCCGGCCGGGTACGGGCAGCTCCCGACACCCCTGAGCACTTACTTCTGTAGTACTGGTTCTTGGCCAGGAGGCAGCCGGCGGAGGGTACTGAAGCCATGGCAGCGGCGCG
>NW_008796043.1:155417-229261 GCF_000699145.1 Aptenodytes forsteri
CCGCCCCGGGGGCGGTGGGGCGGGACGGGAGGGAGCCAGCCCCCGGCACCCTGCCGCCCAGCCCCGGCCTGGGCCGGGACAGCCCGCGGCGCCCCCGGGTCCCCGTCCTGGTCCCCTCGGTCCCTCTTCTCGGGTGTCATCTCTGAGCACTTTTCTTGAGTGCCTTAAGCGGGGACTAACAGCTGCTGCGTTCGTTATTCTCTCCCCGGTGGGGAAGAGGAAGAGGGGGATGAAGCAGGCAGGTACCTGTTTCAGCAGAGATTTTTATTTTGTTTATGAATATGCACAGTACTGTGCACATACACTAGAGAAAGTGAAGTCAAAGGAATGCTTTCCACTCTCGTGGTAACAAGTGAATCCTGGATAATCTAAAGTCTTCGTAAAGCTAATACGAAGTCCCAGATCACCAAATAAGTTTTTTCTTCCCATACATAAATGCACAACTCTCTCTAAGTTGTCATAATCCTATCTCATGGCAAAACTTGTCCTACAATGTGTTACCTCACCTCTCAGAGTTATCAACAGAAAAAGTAACAAAAAATTTTGGCTATTTGAATTGCTCCTGCTCCACAAGGAAGTGTTTTGTCATCGTTTTTCACAGCAGGAGTTGTGGGTAAGAGCACGGCCATATGTGGTGTGCAGTACCGTGTTACTGCGACGTATCTGACTCCTTGAGTAGTGCGTCCTATCTCAAATGATAAGGACATAGTTCATAATATCTCCTAGCATATTTGTAAGGATGTAAAGCGTACTGCAGGGAAAATGCCTGTAAAATAATACTTATATGGCAGCTGTAACAGATAAGCATAGTGTATTTTCCTGGGCCTTTTTATTGACCTGCTGTCAGAGTCTTGTCAACATGGTGGTCTTTCCTGACCTTTGACCTTTGTCAAATCCGCAAGATTGAGACAGAAAATACTTTGCAGCTGGGTTGGTACCAAACATTAGCACCAGTTACCCCGTATGTTTATCTTGTTGTGTAAAAAAGCACTGTAAGAGTAGAAAATTTTACATATTTTTTTATACCCCATTCACAGCGTACGTACCTACCCACTGTTACAGCTCCTTGGTTATGGATACCTAAATGTAACTGAACTATTAGCTCATTGTATCAGTCACCTCTTTTCTGTCTTAATAATGAATTTCCATTTTGAGGCTTGTTCTATTTTTGGGCAATAAACTTCTGCACCACCCATTTGCTTTTGCCACCGTAAATGCCCTCTGGACACTCTGCTGAATTGTCAGATCCATTCCTGAAAGAAGGGAAGCTTCTCCCCAGAGAGCCGTAGGAAGTGCTCCTCTTGGGCCATGAGGGTGGGCGTTTGTGGTGATAGCACTATGTCCTAGACGGTGCTAGTAACATTATCATTTATTGTACTGCCATTCTCTTTCATCTTTAAGATCCTGTTTTAATCTACTCAGAACTTTGTCAAGGCCATTACTTTGTCAGAAAACTGTTTAGGCTCTAACATGCCCATGGTCTAGGCATTGTATTTGGCAAGTAAGCAGACATAAGGGGTTCTCTTGCGATCCGCATGAATATCCATCCACATTGGAGCCATGCCAGAACACTCAGGAGCTGGGGAACACCAGGTCTGTGAAACTTCAAATTGCTTCACAGCTGCATGCGTATTATTTTACTATATCATTTAGTGTACGTGGTTATTTACCAGTTTTTTTCTGGAGCCCTGTTTCATGCATTGCACTGGAATAGAAAGTACTTATTTAATGAGAAGTTTTCCACCATTTCTCCCACTCGATCTGGAATTATGTCCTACCTATTGTATTTTGTTCAAGTAATGCTCTGAATACAGAACTACAGATTTCGCCAGTGTTTTTTCTTGTATGGTTATTTTGACAGAGTGCTTCTAAAATACTAGCTCATTTATTTTCAAGCATTGCTACAAAACCAAGGCATGCTATTATCTTCAGTTAACAAGTGGGAATTCTGAGATCCAAAGGAGCTAAGATAAAAGAATCCACAAAGCTTAGGTGTCTTATATGAGAGCAGTCTAGGACTTTATTTTTTTGTAACTATTTAGCACTATGTCACACTTCATTTACCCACATATAGCTCTCATTCACTTCAGATCCAGATTTAAGTAGTCAGCACGTTGATAAATCAGATTCTCATCAGACATTGAAAAAATTGGTTAGTGGCCACCTATGATAAATGTAAGTAACTTGCATAGCATCAATTACAAACTCAGGGGCAAGCTTATAATTCAGCTTTCAAGACAGCATTCAATTGCCTTAACCACTGACCTGTTCTTTTCTCCCTGGAAGCCTTTGCTGCATTCACTACTCAACTTCTGTCACAAACATGGAAGAAATCCTTCTGAATGCACTCTATAATCTCTTTAACTTAACAAGTTCCGTTCCTATCTATGCTTCATGCCAAAAGAGGCAGGGGCCCTATGAAATAAATAGTACATAATCCCCGATTTTATAAAAATGTATTTACAGAAGGAACATTTTCAGCCTTTTGACTGGCTAGTATTGTGACCTTAACAACAGTGTTCATTTAACATTTGTGTATGCATAACTATAAAATGGATGAAACACCGTATTATATGTCATCCCATGAGTCATGGATACTTATCAAAAGTATAACTTAAATCTAGAAATGAAATCAATATGACGCATTAAATAAATAAATCTCCCACCTAAACCTGCCAGGATTACCTGGTATAATGCTTTTTTAGACATTAAAACATCTCAGTCACAACAACAGAAACAAAAGAACAGTCTATATTGATCTTCACCTTGAAGCTGACCTGTTAATTATTCACTAGACAATGTTTATCTAATAAACTTAGCTACTCTTTCAGTCCTTGGAATATCTTTGAGCATGATGCTAATCTTTTTGGGGGATTTATTTTGGGTGTTTTCTTCCATGCATTTTTGTGACTTTTTTTTTACTTCTCCTTGTTATTTAACCTTGTAGAAGAGTAGCGTGGCATTGGAAATTGTACAGTATTGCTTTATGGCTGTGTCCTTTGAATGATTGTAGGGGTACGCTGACATTAATGTTTGGAGAGATGTGAACAATTTCAGTTAAAGCATCTTTCCACATGCATATGCAAAAAGGTACGGTTTTGGCACGTGAGGGTAGAGTATTGCTTCCTCCCAAGCTTCTGGAAGAGCAGATTTTGCACTTTTTCATTGCCCAGTCTTATTGTCCACCCGCAATTAACATTTCAATCAAATTTTGTACAGAAAGTATGAATCACTCTTATTTGAAGGGAATTGTGTCTTAATTTGACAGTATGAGTCTCCACGAGAAGACTGAACTTCCCTGGGTAGCATTTTGTAATGGGTGTATTAACATTTTCAGAGAACTTTCAGAAATGTTTCCTTCATGCATCTTTCAGTAACTCTAATTATCCACTGTCTCAACAAATTGTTTTGCATACTTGTTCTGTCAAATTTTGAAAGGAATCTGTAAAAAGAGGCTTGCATTAAAGAAATTAAGTAGCTCCACTATGTAAAGTAACAAACCTTCACTATGCAAAAATTAGTTATCAAAACCTGTTTGGTTTGTTAGCTACTTTCAAGGACCAGTGCCATCACTTACCTTTTTCATTCATTTGTTTTACTCTTCAAATATTCCTCCAAGCCAGACAGCTCAGCAGGAATGCGGGGCTCATCTATCAAAACCAAGAGGATCTGAGGAACTGATGAAGAATTAAATGGGAGTATGCGAGGCTGCAGGGGAATGGAAATTTCTATTGCACGTAGCCTGCAAAAGAGACACAGGTCCATAGATCTGCTGGGGAGAGCCTGAGCACAGAAGGGACAGAAAAAGCCTTTCTCTTCACCGCTGCAGTGTGTGGCACCACTGCAAATCATCAGCTTTGTAGCGATGACCACTCCCAGTAATGAAGTGATTGCTTACTGGCAGTTCTGGCACTTTTTTTATTGTTATTATTTTTAATCCTTACTACAAATGTGAATGGAATACTGAAAAAAAAACCCATTTAATGAAGAGAAAAAGATTTTTTTTTTAATTCCTGACCATTTAAGTTATCAGATGAGATGCCACTGAAAGCAAAAACTACTGAACTTTAGATTCCATGCAGCACGTCTCTGAGTGACGCACATTGCCTGAAATGTGAGCAAAAGTAGGGAAAGCACGTATTTTGACCTATAAACTGCACTGCCAAAATACTGGAAAAGACTATACGCATTGCTAAATTGTTAGTACAACTTTGTGCACTTACAGTTCAATGCATCAAGTTTTCAAAAGCTAACTGTTACAAGTTTCTCTTCATTCCGTTCTATGTCCTGTGTAGCACTACACTCATAAGAAAAGAAAGACATTTTGATGTGTGCTATTTTAGCTGTATTTTAGCATTTAATTAAAACACATTTTTCTTTGGATCCAGATATAAGCTGCACAAGCTTGATAAAATTCTTCCAGCACACTACATCTTTTACATCTTTCTAAGGTGGCATCTTTCTAAGGAATACTTGGACTTTTTGTTACTTTCATCTCTCAAGTATTCCAAAGAAGAAGCCATAAGGTTCCAGCATGACCAAATACGGGGGTTATAAATTGTATTCTTACAGAATAGAATAAGTAATTTAATGGAATGTAATTGAATAAAGTGAAATTGAATCATAGGCATGTTTATATAACCCTTTAATATGTCCCTAGAGATTGATTGATCTACAGAGATGAGAAGAGTTGGCTTGTTACTCAATTTCACATCCAGTACAGAGATGCAGGGCCAAAATCATGCATATTTTAGTATCTTTGTCTATTTTGGTTCAAATAAACATTTTATTGTGTAGCATCCACTTTTTCCAATTGCTGTAAACAGTACTATTGCATTTTGATGTACACACACAGACTACGCTCTGATTCACTTCTGTACCTACTCTCTCTGTCCTTGCAAGTAGCATGGACTCAGCCTCACCAGACTGAACACAACCTGACACCTCTACAGCTCTACAAAGGCATCTTAGAAGATGCCTAGCATGCCCCACAGTGTATAGCCGACATTCCTCAGCACTGAGATATGACACCCTTGGCATCCTCATTTGTTGGCTAGTTGCTCTGTCACCAGGCCAGATGCTCAGAATGGAGCAGCATGAGGTGCAAAAGGAATCAAGGAGCTTGTGAACAAGAAGCACATATTCATAATTTTGCAGCTGGAAAATTTCCCATTAACCTAGCAACAGAGCTGGCCCAGGCCAGCATCCACCACAACACAGAGCAGAACTGTTTCAAATTTAAGAAGCCAAAGACAGTATACTTGCGCAGTTGGGTTAGAACCAACTGTCAGGACAGGTTATGTCATGAAGGTTTGTAGGAGCCCTACACAGAGAGGTGGCTATGCTCTGTAGTCAGGTGATCTGTGGTCCCTTTGATGGGGGCGTCACTCTAATCTCCCTTGCTCCTGCCCCATCTCCTGACCCCAGTGCTGATGTCATACTGAGTACAGTGAGGGTGGTTAGGATGCTGGAGAAGTGTCCGCCTGCCAAGTCACATCAGAAGAACCTACAGCCCAGCCCGTACAACTGTCCTGCAGGTGTCAAAGGACCTGTCTGAAATTGTTCATACACAAGCTTCTGGGAAGGAACCAAGCTTTAAAGTGTACACTGCTGCAGGAGCTACTCTGCTGTAGTGAGTGGGAACTCACACCTGGGAACAAGAAAAATGACAGTTACCTTAGCTCTACCTAAGTCACAAATGTCCGCCAATTTAGTGAAAGCTATATTATCAGGACCAAGCAGCCCCACATAGATGGCTCATTCTTCTATCATCTTGTTCTCCTCCATAGCACTTTTGTCTCCTCCAAAGATACTCTATAGTAAACACACACAGCATGTCCTTGTATGTCTCAATCTGCTTCATTGCAATAAACACATCCAGTATGTCATTATATGTCTCAGATACCTGCTCTGTTTTCTACAGGGACACCTGAAGCCAAATGAAAGTCTTGATCCACTCACAAATCAGACCAGCCTGCAGAGAGGCATAGTGGAGAAACACCGACAGTGTAAGACTTCTTATGCAATGATGATAGGCCAGATCCTTAGTTCATTATGCTTGTTATTTTCTTCTTCTCCCACACTTTAACCAGTTGGCCCCAAAATTGCAAACATCATTAGGGCTGACCAGGGACTGTGCAATTTTTTCTCGGCTCCCACACACTTACAGTTTGTCTGTACTAGTAGTTTAAATATGCTTGGGACCATTCTTTGGCCCTGAAGACAACTGGTATGGAACGGCCTATATCCACACTGTTTTATACTACAAAATAATATGGCTACATCCAAAATGGCCTGTGAAGAATTGTCTCTTGCTTGTGTTAAATCCCAAGCTGCCTGGGAATTTTTTGGGAGGGAGCCATGGAAAACTCCAAGCCATTCCAGGACCTTTCTAACATTTTAATAGTACGGGCAATCATGTTCTGTTCCCTGACAAGGTTCCCTGGCATTAACTAAGGGTTAGCTAATTTAATGTGACGTCACTGGTGCCTGGTGTAAGAGGTCCAGAGCCCAATAAACTTGCAAATAAGTGTGTGTCTCCTAGGCATCCATTTGCAAACTTACCATGTTTAACATTAGGGTGTAGGTAGCTAATTAGGGTCCAGTTATTGCGTTTCTTTAGATCTTAATGAATCTAATGCGGTTACTGTTTCTGTCTCCACAGATGCTGCTGGTGGGAAGTGTTTCGCTCAGGCTGCTGCAAACTGCCTCTACACCCCCAGTGCCAAGTCTTCTAGCACAGCAAGAGCTGGTGCACAGTCCCATTCAGACAACTAGGGAGGGCTTTCTGCCTGAAATGTGCAACATGTCAGCAATGAAAAAGTAGGGAATAGGCATTACCAACCCCTGCTTCTGTGACAACTTAGGAGCAAAAAGGAGAGAAAAAAGCCAGCTTCTTTGAGAGACCATTAGTCCCAGTCTCAGTCCTACTTGACACCGTTGCTGAGCCTCTAGGCACAACATACAGACACTGCACTTCAAGTTGCCTCCATGAAAAAGTAAAGATAGCAAAGGTGGGCACCTCTCAAGGTAAAAATGCCCAGCATCCCAGCAGAATTTACTCCAACCACAAACATCTTATTGGCAATGAAGGCATAGTTAGCAGCATTTCCTGGAGCTGAGGAAAGAAGATGAGGGGCTTCTTCAGGTCCCCTTGTCTACATATCCTCATGTTTATGTCTGGGAACTCTTTTTGACATGATTTGTGTGTTATTTGCTATTACATGTTGTGTTTGTCTATATACTGTGCATCTTATCTGCATGCTCTTGTTTTCCTGTCTGGTTTTGCTTTTCTAAATTCGTTTTTGGTCTTTGACCTAGTTTTCCCTTTTCCTGTTTGAATAAACATGTTTGAACTGTTAAAGGTCTGTTGATCTCTCTTGTTTTTCAAAGTAATTCTAGGGCTCCTAAGGCTTCATCTCCTTGCATGACCAGCTGCTGCAAGGCAGCAGAGCCAGCTCCCGCGGAGTTCAGGGTCCAAAACTAGAAGACAGCATAAAGAGCAGAGGGAGGAACTCCAAAAGGATGAGAAAGGCTTTCAGAAATGGAGAAAGAAATGTAGTCACAGATAGACACTGTGTTTGTGAACTGCAAACTTTGCTTTAACATTTAGAGGTATCCTGTTCAGTTATGCCAGACCCCAAGATCTGAAGGTCACAACCTTTGGCCAGACTAGAGGGAGAATGACCCTCTTTCTGTTCAAGGCAGGAAAAAGTTATGATTCTTCCCGGGTGTAATGTGTTAGTGGGAGAAGAAGGAATTTAACCACCAATCTTGGTTTGTCTAGTTTTCATGGGGGCATAGATGGCCATGAGGGAAGATTCCTAATTGTAGGTCTTAGCTTTCTTGCTGGCAAATCCAGAGTAACCATAGAGGACAGGGCCTCATCTTTCCAATGTGCTTCATGGTCCCAGGGTGTGCACGAGACAGACGGGTTGGGATTAGTAATCATATTAGCAAATTCTGCAATGAAAACACCCCACCAAAATATAATGTGGGTGCAATTGGTTGGTTTGTGTCAGGATCCACTGTTTGCATGCCACGAGCCTTGGGAACCTGAGGTCATATTCACTGCTACTAAAGCAGTATAGATACAGGTTTAAAACAGTATAAGTACAGATTTACAATCCTAGAAACAAGGAAGAGGAAATGAAAGAATGGCAAGTGGTCCTTTAATCCAGAGTTTCTTAATCTGTAGGACATGAGGAAAAATTTCTTTACTGAAAGAGTGGTTAAACATTGGAAGAGGCTGCCCAGGGAAGTGGTTGAGTCCCCATCCCTGGAAGTATTTAAAAGGCGTGTAGATGTGGCGCTTAGGGACATGGTTTAGTGGGCATGGTGGTGTTGGGTTGATGATTGGACTCGATGATCTTAGAGGTCTTTTGCAACTTTAATGATTCTATGATTCTATGATTCTATGACTGCTTTACCAAGGCACTAACAAAAACATGTGAACCATTCTCACGGTAGAGCTATGTTCTGTAATGAGTCTTAAAGAGATGCTAATCAACTCTAAATAAGACCAATTCAGTTGAGATGTGTTGCTGCAGTCCTCTGCCTCTTATGGCAGGATCAACACTGGCAGGTGCTTGTCTACTTACTGTGACACTGAATCATATCAAATTTGATGTAGAATCATAGAAATGGATGTTTAGACTGATGTGTTGCTGGTAGAGGGGATCTCCTTCAGGTAACTGGGAGGCTGACCACACTCTGCTGATGCTGCAGGTACCTCTCCTCAGAGTGACTAGACTCTGTGCTTCCAGAAGACTCGAATCTGCATACAGCTGCTTGACACAAAACACCTGGCTCCTTGACCTTCACTCAATTCTTATAGTTTAAAATATTCTCAACTCTGACAAATGAGAACTGAGGTGTACATGTAGCCTTGCAACTTCAGAAACACAAGTATACTTGTAGTATAATTTTATTGGTCAGGTTCGTAGTAGGCTTTCTTAGCAAATGCCAGTATGGAAAAACCAAATTTAGACAAGGGTCTAAAGAATAGAGTCAATAGTGTAGTCAAAGTTTAACACAGCTAAATTAAGTTTTCCTATTTGTTTTCATTTGGTCAGTGTTCTGTCTAGTCCTTATCACTAAATCTGGTATAAAGGGTTGAGTTTAGCCACTTTCTGATTTACTAGTAGGAAGAATGATAGGCATTTTTTCATTTACCTTCATGCCACTGAAGTACAACAGTTGTAAAATGGTCTTACAAGGGTCAGTCTCAGCTACGAGGAGTCTGATCAGACAGAAAGTGCACAGCCCATTTCCCTCACCCTGCTTAAGTGGGTTAGAAGACCACCAAAACTGCTTATATACACCAAAGCTACCAAAGGTATTGTAGAACACGTCCAGCTTTATAGTGGAATGGAGAGGCAAGGTGAAACAGTTACTCCAATAAAACCAGAAACAATTAACTGATTGTTAAACACTTGAAAATGTCCTAGAGGATATGATACAAGACATATGTCTGTCTTTTCGTAACGTTTAGAGAATTAAAATGTAATGACTGGCTCAAAGTGATAGAACTAGCAAATGCAGTGGAAAGGTATTGAAGGACGTACAGATTTGCATTCAGAGACAGTCAAACTGACCCAATGTACGAAATGCAGTTTTTTGAAAACCTCTAAACATTATAGACTGTTCCTCCTATGGAGAAATTAATTTACCAGTTCATGATTGTGAAATCTCCCAATGTCATAGATACCTCCATCTTGGACCCTTAGCCAGAAAATGAAAAGATGAGTATTGAATAAGCATTTAGGGTGAAAAACAGAGGCTTACTGCCTTGAAAAGGAGGATGACACAAAGAAGAACAAGATTATCGTTAAACCTATTTCAGTTTCCTGGCATCATCCCATTTTGAATGGCCTAACAGAGAGTGAATCTTCAAAGACAAAGGAAATTACTAGAGCAAACTTGGAAAAATGATGACTCAACTGACAAGATGAACAACCCCTCAAACTGCGATGGGCATGAGCGGAGCCCAGTGACAAAGAAAATAAGAATTCATGGATTAATCTATCCCTTCATGTAAGGAGAATAAGAAAGTAAAGCAAAACAAAAAAATGGCTCCCATGCCAGAAAGCTAGATCAGAAGACCTTCTCAAAGCAAATACTAACTTCTCTATACTCACTGACCAAAACAACTTCCAGCTCTAGCCTGAAGCAAACTAGATCGTTGTCTTTTAAAGTCTGCTTAGGCGATGACCTAATCATAAAATGATACCAGATCATACCCACATGTAGAGTGAAATTTCAGTTCACTTTTTGCCTTTTGCTGATGGTCATCTGGAGAAATCATGGCCAAAACCATAGTTTCACTAGGACTGAGCATATCTAGCTGAGTGTATCTACAGAGTTTCTGAACAGACACTTCCCAGAAGGAGCTCTGGTTTTCAAGAGGTTACATCAGAGTTATAAATTAAAAAGACATAGTTAAATATTTGCTGTGGGAACAGTAGGATTATCAAAAATATGTGCTGTCCAAAAAAACAAAGCTACAAGGGATGGACTAAGACTCTCCTTTTCCATAGTTTGGTTTAGTAAGCAGGAGTTTTATTTTTTTAGTCTACTTACAGTGCTACAAAATGAAGGCATGTGTTCCCTCCTGTATCATAAAACAAGCTTGATAAATAATTTGTTCTTTTACAGGAGCCACTGTGACATGTGAACCCTGACAAATACATAGAAATCTAGATACTTCTGAGGAAACGGGAATTATCTTATCTGCACAACAGGTGTGATGATGCCATTGTTCTACCAGTTTATATGAAGTTGAAAATCAAATCAAATAAAAAAACTGATTGAAGAAGCGGTTTAAGAATAACTAATCACTCAGTATTCATCAGAGAAATTATACATAATTTCAAACTTCTTATCTGTTTTTTTGTTTCAGTTTCTTTTTGCACACCAACCATTTGCAGTAATGTTTCTATAATGGAACCATGATGTTAACCAAGCACCTTATTTTCTGAAATCTCCCTTGTGATAAAGAGATATTATTTTACAGACTGCCAAGATAAAACCTACTTTAAAAAAATGCTTTTAAAACTTTAGACATATCTATACAAGCCTATGAGGTTTTCTTCACAGAGCTTTCTCTAAAACTTAACATAGACCGTACATGACCAAAAACATACGATGTTGCAATTAAAACTGTGGTCTTTTCATAATCCTGTGCAATGCTCAACACTAACAATTCACAAATCTTGTGATCCAGACTTCTCAGAGGCTTTGCTGTAGAAGCGTATCCTCTGCAACACAGGCACCAGGCATGATGAAATCAGGGATAATGGTGGGTCTTAGCTCTGATTTTTTACACATACATTTCATTCTTTCAGTCAGTGAAAACAAAATACTGACTGTCTATTTAATAACACAGTACCACTACCGTGGTTGATAATGGAATGAAAATTGTTACCTGTAGATTGTCAGCTCAAGAGGAGCGATAGATTTGTTGCTGTTGATTAAAAGTTACCATTTACAATGATGATAATGGTTCTGATCAAGTGATTACTTGTTGACATATAAAATGAGTCACTGTCATCAGTTCTTTCCACGTGAAATAGATGTTTGTGTGGTACTATAGATAAAGTTCACCTGTGCAACTGATATTAACTAGATCCATTTTGACAGCCTAAGCAAATTACTAAAGAAACTAGAAGATGCTATCCTTTCACATCTAGTCCTAATAGCTCTAGGAAAAAAACAAAACAAAACAAACAAAAAACCCCACATAAGACAGGAAATTTGCACTGCCAGCATCCATGTTACACTTACTCTGACTATGAAAAGAAAGCCATCTGACACTTTTATGTGGAAACAGAAATACACTTTTCAAGCACTTGCCTTTCTTTGGTACCTGCAATTATCTACAAGTCCCATTAAATGCTTAAAGATCTCATTATCATCCACAAATGAGCCATATAGAGCCTTGACCTACCCTGTGCTTGCAGAAGTGAAGCTCTATTCAGGACAGAAGAAACGTGATCAAATCCTGCATTATCTATCTCCATCTCTGACAAATTCTGTAAATCCTCGATAAATAAAAAGTGTCAAGCTGTAACAAATGATTGAGGCTTCATCTCTGCGTCATTATTGGTTATGTTTTGCTTCTGGTTTTGTATCCAGCTTTGCTTCTGTTTTTGCAATGCTCCAATTGCTTGTATGACCAAAGGAAAGTGGGAGCAAAAAAAGCTGGGAGAAGTGCTGGATTAATTTCACATATCTTTGTCAGCACAAATGCAGAGAATAGAGTATTTGAACTCAGCAAGAGAATCTAGAAATATCTAGAACTGGGTTATATGACCCTGAAAATGTCACCTCAACTTGGTTCATCTCACTTCTCTTCAGCTAGACTCTCCAGCAGCTTAGCTCCTCCATATCAGCCAAGAGAGAAGAGCTTATAATTGGCTATAAGTGTTCATATTCACTCCTTCACCTTGGAGAAAATGAACTGCTGTCAGCAGTTTAAGATGGTTATCAATTCCCTGGGTAGAGGAAAATCCTGCAGCCTCTAATCATAGGCTGTCCTCACTTGTTAATGTGACAGCTGCTGCTAACCTGAGAGGGAGAACTGCTGCCACATGATATTTGACCAACCCACTGTAAGCCCTTTCAGGGCTGCCAGAAAGGTACTGGCCTGCAGTTTGAGAAATAATTGTCAAAAAGAACAGCTTGTCATTACACCTACAGTTTTCTTATAAGCCACCTTTGGGAAAAGGTAGTTCTGCATGTCTGAAAGAGCTTTGATATTGGAGCTGGGACACACACACAGAGGTTAAAGTTAGGCAAGCTGCCAGAACAAAGTAGTTTTGCTCAGCATTGGCTTCAGCTCTCACACATCTGCTCTATAACTCACCAGCTTGGTACTGTTGACCTTTAGAAGGACCAGTGCCTGGACAGAAATCAAGACGAGTATTTCTAAATACTTCTGACGATCTGGGTACAGGTACTTTTTGGTTTATCAACAGACCTCTATCTCTGTAGTCTCATCTGGGAGACCCAAGAACATCAAACACCTGATGTTAAAGATTTTTTTATGAATATTGTTAGAGTGCTGTTTTCTAATAGCTTATTAAAGAAAGTATTCACAAATAAGAGCAGTTCAAATTCAATTGTTTAAATCTTTAAACATGTTCTTTTATGCACAATTTGCAATATGCAGAATTTCAGGCAAATGTACACAAGATGGTTGTGCATCTATCACAACAGCACATGGAGTAGGGTTAGCTAATCAGAAATAAATTAAAAGCCAACAAGTGAGAATAAATCCTATGCTCAGACACTCAACTTTATGCACATAATTACTGTAATTTTGTCTGTATATCACAGATACAGTTTTAGATTTTTTGATTTGTCTGAAAGTGTAGTACTTATAATAAAGACATAAAATATCATGTGAACCAAACAGCATTTCTGAGTATGAAAGCAGTGATTCAGATACAGTTCACTGACCTCATTCATTTTAATTATAATCCAGTCCAAAATTATATCCTTTTTTATTACACTATAATGACTTCTTTACTTTGCCAGAAGTACAAAAAATGAGCAAAAGTTAGATCAGAAAATCTTACTGCAGAACTTCACAATTTTCTTACAAAATATGATTGCAAAATATTGTTCTAATAGTAATTTGTATCAAAGAGTTATTTTATGGTTTTGAAATTGATAGGAACTTTGATAGCTCTGAAATGGATAGTCTTTGGTAATTTTTAAAGTACTGTTTCCTTTCCCTTGATTCATTTATTTACGGTTTCTCTATTGAGTTGTTAAAACTCAAGCACTTAGTCTATGTCAAACATTTCATTTGTATCATAGTTAAGTAAGCTTAGAAATTATGAGCTAATCGTATAATTCGGTCCTGCCACCCCTCACCGGAGGTGGAAGGATGCCTGCAAGTGCTTGAGCTCAAAAACAGGAGATTGAACTGTTGCAGGTGTTTGCCTGAGGAGCAGGGCTCACAAGGACCACCAGGGTGGCCCTGGCAGCATCTCAGAAGCACAAGAGGGTCTGTGAAGCAGCTGTGTTCACACCGGGTGAAATCCTCTCCCTGTGGTTTCCCTGATGTACTATTCCAGGTACTAAATGAAATCTGGCTCACTCTGTTCTCTGCACTGGCAGCAGGTTCAGCTTGGAAAGGAGCACCTCTTGTCTGTCTTATGGCTCCAGATTCCATCTTCTGCAAATTTGCAGCATCTTGCCAATGGATCATTAGAGTAATTTTTGTCATTTCGGGCTTGTAGGAGGAAAAAGACACAATCTTAACACCTACCTAAAAAATCTCACATTCTTTTCCAGAAGTGAAGATCTGAAAGCAAGTATTCAAACCTTAAGAAATCTGTAATGAAGCTTGGAAATGCATCATCAGCACTGGCCTTTTATATATACACATATTTGAGCTACGTGGAAATCTTACACATAGATATTTGCCTGTTCAGCTGTTTCTTCCATGGATCTGCGGTGCCGCAAGGCAAGCAAGCAGAATTAGGCCATGTCTACACTGTTCCCATGACCACAGTAAGGAGGCCCCAGGCTGCAGTGCCTTGTTTGTGTCTGCAGTTCCCTTAGTTTGCCACAGGTATGTTCCTGCTTTATCAAGGATGTTCTCAAGGACGTGACTACAATCATGCAAGCTCTTATATCTCCTTTGAAAGGCATCTCTTACTCCTGCACAGACTACACGACCTGTAGGACCACTGCCTGCTGCCGTCTTACAGCATCTGCACTGTACTCGATGCAAGACAACAAGCTACAGCTTGTGAGGTTGACAAAGGACAAGAGAGGCAGCAAAAAGCTCCAGGTATCTCCAGATTCAAAGACAGCAAAACCCATCACCCTGGATTGTTGCTGGAGGCCATTTGCCTACTGGATCTCCTAGACTGCACTCTTCAAAAGTTGTGCCAGCACCAGCTGAATCTCTGCTGTTTTCTGATGCACGAAAAGCATGGCAGATGCCACCATCAAACTTGGTTTTGCCAAGTCTTAATAATTCTGGGCATGCATCATGAGCCCCTCCTGGTGATTTACATTCATGTGTTGCTAATTTCTGGATGCAAAAGATTACCTTCATGGGTCTATCTCAGAAACTGCTCAGTGCTGGAGATGCATCATGCCGCTTTCTGGTTTCCTTTTCCCAGTCTAGAAATGTATGGGCATTTCTCCTTGGAAGCTGTTTCTGCCAGACTCCTATAGATCCATGGCACAGCAATCTGGTGTTAGTAAATCTGTTGTGGCTGTGGAGGTAATGAAAGTCTGCAGGCCACCACCATCTGCTCCTTTCCTGTCTGGTGAAAGTCTACACCATCCTGGACATCTTTGCTGTGTTCAGGGGGGATGGCACACTCAGCTGTGCTAGGTAGGATGTGAGGATGACATTTTTCCCTAGCCAGTGTTCCCTCGGCAAGGCCAGCCCTTAATACAATCACGTGGGCTGCCAGTCCATCATATTCCACAATCATTGAGATCCCACAGGCAATTCATGTACATAAGAGTGAGCCATGTGCACATCTACTGCAGGTTTCAGAATTACTGCACTTCCGTCTCAAAAAGAAAGAACACACTCATCCCAATGAAACTGATATCTGTGATGTGTAGGTGCTCACCCACAAGGTGCAGATGGTCATATCCTCTTCTGCCAGCTGTTGTCCTCTTGCAATCTTGTCCTCATGACTCCAGTGTCCATGGGGAGTTCAGCTACATAACTAAATCTGAATGGCAATTGAGGTACTAGGGAGCCTGATATGCCCTTTCTATGAAATGTCCTTTCTATGAAAATGCTGTCACATTCACTGCAATTTAACGAGTCTGTGCAATCAGGATAGGGAGCTCTTTTCTAGCCTAAGTGGCTGCAGAAGTAGAAATATTTAGCTCGTTCTTTTGCAAATCCTTACCACATACACAGGTTCATCCTACCTCATTGTGCAGCCTTATCCGGGAGCAGTTTCTAACTCAGTTGGCCCTTCTTGTCAGCAGTCTTCAAAAATGTTTCTAATTCAGGAGCCCTAGGCACTTTAAGTGGGGAAAGTCCAGCTGGTGGGTTATTCAGATTCAGATTTTGTGTGGGAGTGCCTTCAGAGTTTTCTCCTCCAGTGGGTGCTTTCAGTCCACCCTCAGGAGCATTTCACAGACTGTGCGACATGGAAAATTAGGCCTCGTCCTCTAAAGTGCTGCAAGGAATAGGGTTGTGTAAATAGAAGCAGATGTCTTCCCAGTAGTGTAGATCTCCTCCTGTTGTGAAGCTCAGTGCTGATAATGCTGTGATTCAAATCGAATCAGGCAGAAGTCCTTCAGAGCAGTGGTTGAGAAGCTGTTGCTGTGCCAGGGCCCATCTCATTGTGCCGGGGCACAGCCCGCAGGGCTGTACCGACTTACATAGAGACTCTCTGACATGCAGGGAAGGAGTCCCTTTCTTTCCCATTTCTAATACTCAGCTCAGCACTTAATATGTCCACTTTCGGCACACATTTGCTTTCCAACTTGCACATCTTGCAAGACAAAGAAAAACGTAAAGCGCTCAGTACAACAAATTGCTTTCTTAAGGTTTTATTTTCAGATATTTCCCAGGCTTCCATCTGTTGATCTGCATTACCTCCAATCATCTTGATCCTCCATCTGGTGGTCAGACTTTGTGCTCAAATGTTCTTTACACTCTCCAACTAATGCTTGGAGAAGAATTGTGATTCCACACAGATTTTCACTTGAATTTTCGAATCATTTTTTCCTGATTTTTTGCATAGGCACTAAACCATAGCTCTGGGGAATCTTTCAGGTTTGCTAGTAAAGCTTTCAAATTTGAAGATCACCAAAAGATTTCATAAGATTCCAATCTGAATCCAAAAACAAAAATCAAGGAGGAATTCATGGTTTTAAAATGAGCATTACATACTCTATTATCTTTCTTTTTCTTGCTTTCAGGTCTGCATACATAAAAAAGAAGGTGTACTTGTTGTAGTACAATCTGTTTAATTCCTTGAACAAATCTTCAGCTGTAACAGGGGACAATAACGTTTTTTCACATTTTTTAATACAGTTTGACAGGTAAGACTATGAAAGCAGTAGTTCGTTATTTTATATTTATGAACCATACTGAGATTCTATAATATCCTGTCCTGACGTGATCTATTTTTGTACTCTTATTTCCTGCCCCTGTTATCTGACTGCTGCTGGAAATTTTACCCATAGGTGCTGATGCATTGCCTTTGAATATAATCATGTATTGTTGCCTGTTGTCCCAGTTTGA
Source organism: Aptenodytes forsteri (assembly GCF_000699145.1). Taxonomy (NCBI): domain Eukaryota; kingdom Metazoa; phylum Chordata; class Aves; order Sphenisciformes; family Spheniscidae; genus Aptenodytes; species Aptenodytes forsteri. The sequence continues at coordinate 172,663 of NW_008796043.1, forward strand.
TTTATTTTGGGTGATAAATGGACATCTTGAGGCAGTCATCAGACTTTAATTTGACTGAACAGATCGTATCTGAAAATCACAATTTTCCTAGAGCGCTGTTGAAGAGCAGACAGTAATTTCACATTTAGCCATACATTGTTTGCTGTTTATTGGTTCTCTGCAATATGCACTACAATGCTTTTTCTAGTACTTAACGGCACTACTCACGTATATTACTATCGATGCTTCATAAGCTACCAGCAACAGGAAAAAAAATATATTTACCCACAGAACATGTGATACTGGGGAAAACATAGAAATGCAACACTATTACCTGTACACATCAAACAATATACTAAGTTGCTTTACATACTGTTAAAACTAAAAAGTCCTTCATGGGTGCTTTTTTTTACCATTTTTTTTCTCAAAGCCTCTGGAGAGCCTCAAATTTGAGAAGCTTTATACTTTCCCTTGCAAGGCTTTTTAACATAGCTGCATATATGTCTTGTTCTGCTGTTACATTGATGTATTGGTGTCAAGGGATCCACTTCTGATTTATAAGACTGAAAAGGTTCTATCTCTTCCCTCTCCTCATTGCTGTCTTTGCTTCCCCTTGCCTTTCTTTCAGCTCATAGAGCCCATACCGATTGGGCTGGAGCCCTTCCTCTTGTGTTTCATGGATTCATTGAGTTTAAGGACTAGTAAATAAACTCATCCAACCTCCTGTACAACCAAGGCCACAGGATATTGGCCTCAGCTGAGCCAAATAACTTGCTTCTGGCTGAAAAATATCTTTCAGGAAGCACTTAGTCTCGCTTTGAAGGCAGTGAAACAGAAAGACTGCCACTTCCCTTGCCAACCTGCCTGTATTTTCCGTACTCTGTTTTCCATCTTGTAGACAATGTCATCTGAAATGATATCTTTCCTTACTTTTGGCTACTGTTAATTGTTAAGCACATGTAGAGTTCTAGTAAAGGTGATATACAAGAAAGGAGCTGGGTCCCAAAAACCTTTCTTATTGCAACAATCCCATCAACTACAGCAGCAGCTGATCTTAATGGAACTTACTTTAAGAAAGCAAAGTTTTCTGGCTGAGTTCTGATACAACAGAATACGCGTAGTCAGTTTTCATGAAAAACTTTCAAAGGGCCATAATCCCTTTGCTATTTTCAAAGAAACACCAGCAGAGTGCTCTTCCCTCCGCTGTAGGTAAACCCAGTACCGCTGCAGGCTTTACACTCTGGGGAACATGGGGCTGCACCGTCCACTCCTCTGCTGGGACGTGTAGGACTCCAAGGGGACAGAAATGAGCCCGGGTTGTACATTTTTCCTCTAACTCCAATGCTCAGCACAGCAAGGCATCTTTTGTGCCATTTGATTAATCTCAGAAAGGATATGTGTGAACTGAGACAACACTTCTGTGTGGCAATCCCCCTGTACTGCTGAAACTCCAAGTTAGCCTCTATATGGGAAGCTTAAAACTTGTACTGTCCTTACAAAGGTTTTGAGCCCTAAAAACTAGATCCTTTGAAGTTTGATCCTTTGTACCTACCTGGTACAGTTTCTAGTACTGTGAGTTAAAAAGCAAGGCTTTGTTGTAGTCCTTGAAAGTCAAAATCCCTTGCTAGGTCCACCCTATAGTAGCTGATGCTTCACATAGTCTTCTGTTCAACTACTTATGCACCCTTTTTCTGGTAAACATATTTATTTTTGTTACAGATGCAGGGGAAAATTCTAGCATTTTCTAGCACATTCAAGGGAAAATATGTTTTTACAGCAATTTTTTTTTTTTAGCTATTCTGTGTGCACCTCATTCTGAAGAAAGCCCTGGAACACAGTGTCACCTGTCAAAATCCATGAACTTCTAGATCCGCTAAATTCATTTAAAACTATATAAAGAATGAAAAAAACAATTGTATGACCTGCTGCCACAAGCAGATAGATCTTCAGAGAAAAACATTTGTGGCCATGCCCTGCTTCGAAATAATCATGGGGTGCTGTTGGGAAGTAATTTTCACTACTCATGCTTACAAGTCAGGAAAGCAAGGTAAAAAGCATGGCAATGATAACAACTAAGTACAGCATCCATGCTGAGCCTCTTTAGGGAAGTAACTTTCAAAGATATGCGTGGAACAAAATACCAGTTGAAAGCATGTTAAAGTATTTTGTGGAATTCTTGTAATAGCATACATCTTTTGTGTCATTTGGCCTGTAGTTCATATTTGCTCAGACTCTCACTGCAATCCCTTCTGCAGTTGCTTTATGTTATATGGGGTGGCTGAAAAGCACATGATGTAATTATGAGAAAATCTGTTTGGAAAGTGGACTGACTATCCATCTAACTGGATATGTCAAAAGGTCCTTCTGCTCACATATTACATCACATTCATATAAAGCTGCCTTATATATCGCAAGCCAAATCATATGTTTTAAATTGCTTATAGCTTCTTGTGGAAAACACTTTTATTTTATTTGGAGCAAAACCTCAAACGCTGCTTCTGTTGTATCACGGACTGCTGCTGTCAGTCACTGGCATTAATTCAGTGGGAGTGAGAATGAACTGGTGAGAAAGTTCCAGAATATCACTCCATCTTCCAAAAATGTGTTCAAAACAACATCATGTACTTTTCAGCTGTAACCTCTCCTGTCTCTCTTCCCAGCATCAAGTGAGGGAGATATAGAGGATTGCTGGAAGAACCAGAGCAAACATGCACTAGAGCGCCTGATAGCACAGCATGCCAAGTTACATACTGCACTGGTGAAAGTCCACTGATATTCTGAGAAATAGGAAACAACACTAACTTCACCCTGAAAATCTCTGTTCTTTGGAGGCAAACAAAGTTTGACTGCCTGCCTGGCCTTCTGTGAATAATCTATACTTAGTACTCTAAGGAAAACTTGGCTTGACTTAAACACAGTCTCTAGTGAATATCAAATTAGTAATGAGTGCACCTTCCGTAAGCTATTGTAAATTCTTGTATTCACTTGCCGTGAATTCCCCCACCCCATAGACTGAGCATCAGCCAGGCAGCTGGGCTCAGACCTGCCTCAAGCCTGGCTTTGCAAGGTGGACAGGTAGGTCTTCCAGTGCCGTGAGACACACTCGGGACTAGAGGCCTGTCTTGGCAGGAGTGTCAGCCCAGAGTACCAGGCTAGCTCAGTGCCTAACTGAATACTCATCCATACCAGGAAAGCCTTCCAGTTCAAACTGAGCTGTACTCGAGGTGATGCTTATGCTATTGGGCTGGGGGACAGTTTGCAACTCCTATGCTGCTGATGCTCATGTGGAGTGGAAGAGCTCATCTGGTCCCTCTGCTAATACTGACACTTACTGCGCTCCAGACCAGTTCTGTCCATCTCTCTCTCTGCTCTCTCAATTCCCGTGAGTTAAACCCTGTGGGTATTGTTCAAGTGTGGTAATTTAAGCTGACCAGGGCAGTGAAGTCAAGCCCTAAAAGAAGATAATCATGTTTCTGCTGAACCACATTTAGGAGGAGCAAGCAACAGGAATAAACTGATTCATCCTACTTTATATTTCCAGCCAAGGTATTCAGCTGCCTTGATATGTAATAGCTCAAAAGTAAATTTCCTTCACTGAAGTGTAATGCTGGAGTTGTCTTCAAAGATCTGTGCAAACCTCAGCATTCTGAATTTCCTTTTTCGTTCCTTTATATGCGCTGCCAAAATATTTGTTAAACAGCTGCAACCTTTACCCTAGTTTCACTGGGTACTAAAATAGTCGGTTGTGCTGCAGACGTGTTTCTCTGCTTTTAATTTGCTGTTCACGTATCCTATAGCATGTAGTAACCGACAGCCTTTTGTGGGGCAAAGGTAACCTGTGGAATACAGCAAAACCAGCACGAGGAAAGTGTTGAAAGTTTAATCCTATGTACGAGCAACATCCTCTGACATTTAGGCAAACCTGAGCTCAGATTTCTGAACTGAATACTCATGGTCATGAGTCACATCTAAAGCATTTTCTATCCAATCTCATTTTTATTCCCTATAAACTCTCCATACTCTGATTTAATATATAAGCAGGGAATTTTAAGCTAAAATGCTTCAGGACCTCAACACAGGTATGAGAAAATGAATGATTCTGGTTTTGCCTTCTGTAATGCAGCTTGGAACAGTTTAAAGTCTCCTGAAAATAGGCAAAACAAGCTAGAATAGTTCTCTTAGTATGCATTAATAATAATAAACAGGCCAAATTCTAATTCAACTAAAATCCCACTGATCAGGCAAACTGAAAAAAGACTTCAGGGCATAGTCCTGTAACTATAATTTGCAATATGCAGCACCTTTTGTCTAAGGCTTTTATAAATATTAAAACCCAGAATGTAATAATTCATTGTAGACTTGACTAAAAGGAGTATTTACCCTCAAACAGACAGTCAAGGTTGCAGTCACAATTTCAGAATTCAGGACCATTCCCTTATTCAACTGCCATGTCCCAAAAGACCAGTAAGAAACAGAGCCATTGCAGACTGGACAAGGTTGCCCAAAGGTAACAATAATAGGCTGCATCAGGCCACAGAATAAATGATCTGCACCATCCTGATTAGCCTGCAGATGGGAAGGCACTGAGCATCAATGTATTGCAAATTCCTAATTACATTGTGCCTCATGCAAGGCTCTTTGTCTTGGTGGCTGAAAGCCATATTTTAGGCTTTTTTCTCTATTTTAGGCTTTTTAATCTGTTTTTCATAGAAAAACAAGATGGGTTATGTCTCAAAAACATATTGTTTTAAGGATGTGTATGTTCTGGGATTCCTAGCAACATGAAGAATCCCAAACCTCTGTGGATTTTAATGGCTTAACCAAGTCTGTTGATATTGGATTTAAACTCAAGAAAGAACACATCTCTGCTGCTAGAAACACTGGGAAAGTTCTGTCCTTAATTTACTTTCTGTTGTACAGAAACTCTCCCATTTCCATTATCCCTACATGCGTAAGTCTTTTAAAAATACAATATTGTAAAAACAAATTTTTCTCTTCATGTACTCTCTCTGTATTTATGTATTCTTACACATACATTCCACCTTAAAACTAAATGCTGAAAAGTCACACATACATCTGTGCAATTAAATTATTCATAAATAAAAGTAACATTTTAAAACTTCACCATAAGACTGAAATCAGCAAGTTGCCAGAGGAAAGCAAAATACTCTGCAGAAAGTGAAACCCTCCCCCTGCTTCTTCCCCAGCCTTATGCCCAGATGTCAGAGAAAAGAAAGATGGATTTCAGGCAAGCTTCCATCAGGAATGTTTTTCTTAGGTGTAGACATGCCAATCTTCTACATTCGTAAAATATACATGTTTTGAGGGAAAAAAAATCCGCTTTTTGACTGATAGAAGAATATAATTTGCAAAGGTTCGAATGGTTATGTTTAACCATTGAGTTGGACTGCTTCTGCAGACAGGAGGTATGTTCTGATATCTGTTATATGTCTATCAATACAGAGTTATTTTTGGACTTGTCCAAGAACAGAAGTACACACTATGCAATTAAGTGTTATCTCAAATTTCTTCAACTTCATTAAGAAGCTTTGGGATTGTACTGCAAACCATTAGTCTTATTTTCATTATCATGTCATGTATTCAAAATATTAATGTATTCATAGAAGTAAAGGAAATACTGTAAAGGTTCTGAAAGAAATAAGTGTATACGTGTGCATCTCTCACAGTTCTGCCTAGCTTGTTATGTGATTTTTATTTTGTTCAGTTGGTGGGGATGGGTATTCTTTGGCAGACTAATGTGTTCACTGTTTTAACATGGACACAAGCGTAAAAGCTAGAAAATTCATTGTTGGGAGCAAAACTCCTGACTCTACCACTCAGCAGTGTTTCTTCTTCTTAAAATTATCTTGTATCAGTCCATAGTTTTATGAAGCATATATGCTATAGAGGATGAACTAAGATTAGAGTAGGTATTAAACGTAAATTTGTGTACTTCTGTAATTTTCTAATTTACCTTTAATATTAAGGAAGGGTGAACTCTATCTAATTTCAATAACATGTGAAAGCTAGTGAATTCTTACCCTACTTTGAGGAAACCGGGGTCAGTTAGAAATATAGTGAAAAAAGCAGAAAAGAGGAAAGAGAAAATGTCAGGTGAAAGATAAATATGTTTGAACTAAATTCTACTTTTACCTATGTGAGCACATCTACATGGGGAAGTCAGTGTGCTAGGATATGTCATGTTCCAGTTCCTCCCTATTATATATTAAGACTGAGATAATTTGCCCCATACTGAATGTCAAGTAAGCTACATCACACAAAAGTACTTTTAGGGCTAACATATGGGAATGACATTTTGGAGAAGTAAGGGTGTGTGTGAAATTAGAGCACATTATCTTCCCTGCACTGAAACTCCCACGCATCCTGCTCCTGGTGGCCCTGTCCCCCATAAGCCCACTCATGCATTGACTCACCAACCAGCGGCACCTCATATACAAGATCCAGAGCTGTAAAAAGCCCTTACTTCTTAGGAGCCAAGGCCGGTAGCCTTACCTCTGTGCAAGGCTCTGCAACTAACAGGCCCCTCTAGGCACTGGGTTGTCTCCATGTGCAGCCTTGTGCTGTGTCTCTTCCATGTCCCATTGTAGCTGGGCTCTTGCCACATCACCCAAGGCACATGGTGGCCTGACTCCCGTGGTGTTACCCAATGCACAGAGATTCATAATTGGGTCAGGAAAATAGGGAGAGGTCTTTTAATTAGTCAACCTGCCACTCCTCTGTACCCAACGTTCAGTGCATTCCTCCTACATAGGCATTTCTCATGCAGCAGCTCGTGCCCTGCCATATCTGTGTCCTGGCTTGACTCACAGTCACCTCCCTACACAGGCTGTCCTTTAGTACTAAAAACAGACAGCACTAGAGAGGTGTGAGTTTGCTCTGACTGCTTTCTGAGCTGGCCCACAGACTAGCAGGCTTAATAACCATGTCCTGCGAACGTGATCCATCACACATAGCTCACGAACTCCTGGTCTGAGGCCAGGGCAGAGTGAGTACAGAGTACATGTGTGCATACGTCATGTAGACATAGCTAAAAGCACCCACAGGGAAAGGTGGTGGGGAGTCTCTAGCAAGATTTAAATTAACGCTTTAGCTTTCTGTTCAGTAACTGTATAGATAGGTAACTCATTACATAAGTTTAACTACTGAATAGGCGCACCGACTTTGCTAAAATTGGGAAAAGAGTATGGCCCATATCACAGTCTTCATATGTAAAGCACTCTCCTGAGAGTGTTCTGCTCTTTCAAAATACATGCTTGCTGCAAAGAGAAAGGGAATAAACCTTTTTTTTCTCTATTGAGCAATGACAGGAAAAGAAGCAGGGGCTTACGCTGCAGCAAGAGATAACTCTAATGGTAAAATCGTTGAGTAATGGAGTAGACTGCCCAGGGAGCTGTAGTGTCTCCTTCACTGTTGTTTTTTTTTTTTTTAACAGGACATAACACAGCTGTCTGTCAGGGATGATTTATATATAGCTTATCCTGCTTTGGAGCAGGGGATAGGCTAACTGACCTTCTCGGACCCCTTCCAGACCTGTTTTCTGTGATTCCCCATGCTAAGATGCTTCTGTAGGTGTGAAGCATGCTTTCACATACCGTATTTCCTTTGTATTCTAGGGGCACAACCCTTAACTCTTATAATTTATCTTTTTCCTGAAACCAATTCCGTTTCATTAAGTGTAATGACAGTTTAATGCACATTTCTTCATCCTATATATACCGTATTCTCATTCATCTGTAACTCTGCAGTACTGGAACATAGTCACCCTTAGCTTTCCTTTTAATTTGCAGTTCAAAGCTCTGCCAGAGTCCAGGGTCAAAATCTGCCCAAATCTGTCAAAACAGTAAAGGTGAAGGATAGAGCTGATCATCTAACAGAGATGATTGTTCACATGTTGTTAGTTGAAGTTGGAAATGAAAGCCAAGCTGAAACGTAGGAAAAAGCTGTGGCACAGCCAAATGGGAAAAAAGCAATCCATGAGGTGTTTTCTGCCATGATTGGACGATGCACTGCCACGTGGTGGAGTGCAGCAGCTTTGGCAATGGGGAAAGACAGCCCTGTTTTTCTCATCCACAACTGTGTAGGACTGAACCTGGTGATTCAGCAGATCATGTTAAATCGTTTGTCCCGACTGCACGGTGAGATAGGCAAAGGCAGACTATGTCGAGCTAGTAATTTCTAATGTTGCCAAAGATACCTTGAAAGCAAAAAAAAATTCTGTATTAATACATAGTGCCATAGGCAACACCTCCAGCTCATTACATATCCCTGAGTTTTACCACCTTCAAAGATGGTCAGAGTTTTTTTAGTGGTAATTATCAGTTTCTGTTGACTGTTTAATAATCCTGTCTCAGCTTTTCTCTGTTGTTCACAACTTAGCTTGTGTTAGACATTTAATACACTCTCTTTTATGTCATGCGGTTCACTCTCAGAACATCTCATGCATCAAAACCAGTAAGTATCAGATTTTGCATGCTATTCAGGTGCTGTTTTGTAAACAGGATATCCTGGCAGATTCTTGTGTGCTATTGAAATAGTTCTACCATGTTGACAAATTAATTGATGACACCATAATAGAGTGTTTTCTGCACAAAATCTCTTGTCACTGCCATGCACATAAATTATCTTTGTATACTTTCTATTAAGAGATATAACCAAGTAAGCTATCCTTCACCATAAGCCAGTACCAACTGTTTTCTTGTAAAGCATGCAGATGATCTGTGAGCTATTTGTAGAAGCACAATTCTAGGAATATTATGTTAAGTGTAACTGTGACCCATTAACACTATTTATGAAACATCTAGTGTAGATCTCCATAATATTTATGTCAAAATTAAAATAGGTGTATGTGCATGTGCATATGTATGCTTAGAATTTAGGAAAGTCTTTTGTCATCATTTTCTTCTTGAAAATACAGGAAAGGGGGCAGAGTGGCACTGATTGGTGTGTAATGACTCATAGCACTAGCTGAGTTATTAACTTCAGTCCCTACCGAAATACTATTGGTTTACCTTTTTCCCCATGATCTCATCTGATTGGAATGAGACCTTTTCATTATGGACCAAACATTTGTTTGGTTAAACATTGGACCAGGCTGCCCAGGGAAGTGGTTGAGTCACCATCCCTGGAAGTATTTAAAAGATGTGTAGATGCGACACTTAGGGCCATGGTTTAGTGGGCATGGTGGTGTTGGGTTGACGGTTGGACTCGATGATCTTAGAGGTCTTTTCCGACCTTAATGATTCTATGATTCTATGATTCTATGATTTTCTGGTCCTTGGAATACAGGGGAGCTGCTCAGGTTGGGAACAACCTTCCCCTATCACCTTTCTTCCACTGCAGACCAAAGACTCTATGATTTCTGGTCCTTGGAATACAGGGGAGCTGCTCAGGTTGGGAACAACCTTCCCCTATCACCTTTCTTCCACTGCAGACCAAAGAAAATTAGAGCCAGGGCTTGTTTGTTAGTGCTTGTTCTTGCTCCTTCTGCTGCCTAAGTTTGTGTCAGGTCCTTAGTTCCTGTTCCTAACGGCACATAACACTTGATGTCAAGTGGGAGAAAAGAGAGATCCTATTTCATATGCATGACCTGTTAAAGAGGTCATGTCATTTAAGGTCAGCTGGCACCTGCAAGTAGAGCTATAGTGAGATCACAGGCTGCATTTGTACTTATAAATAAAATAGAACAGGGTCTGTTTCCTGGGAAGGGGCATGGCATGTTTTATAACCTAGTATCTTCTTCCCAGAGCAGGTTGCCTCATTTACACTGACCTGTGGATAGAAACCCTCGTCTGCGCCAGCCCCAACACCACACCCAGGAGTTGTGTTGGAGAGACAGGTTGTCCTGGACTGACACCATGCCAGGAAGCATGCTAACAATTAAATTAAGTTTTTTATTTAATTCAACAACATGCTGTAATTATGTGGCAATTCTTGAGCTAATTTCCTTGCCCCATGTCATTAACTTGGGTAGCTGTAGACTCAGTTTCTGCATAAGACACAAGTGCTAGAAGGGACACAAAATTTTGGATTGACAGCATGTAAAGAAGGGGCTATATCCCTCAAACATAGCAACAGCAGCAACCCTGCTGCTACCATTTTCCCTCACGGGAAGTGCTCCCTCTGGATCCATATCAACACCGTGGTAGGATGTACACCTAAGGGACAGAACCAAGCCTGACAGGGTTTAGAGGTGTACAGGAATTTCAAACCGACAGCATAAAAAAACACCACAAACTTTTTCAATCTGCAAGATCTGGTATGAGCTATATCTCTCCATTTACTTGTCCTTGTGCAAACGCAAAGGAAGACACAGGCATGCTCCAAGGACCCAACAATTTACAACCAGGCAATTTACTTAAAAGTTGCTGTGAATGAGTGTCTGATCTTCAGGCAGGTACCTCAGTTCATTTTCTCAACTGGACGTTGTCCGAAGTGTATGGTACCTGAATTTCAACTAATACTTTCTGCTTTCTTTTATGATATTTTAACAAAATGAAATATTGCTGAGTATTTTTATTGCTATAAGGGCTCTTGGATAATAAACCAATTAATAAAGATTTGTAATTGATTTACTAGTTTAAAATAGGAAATCTATATGTTTGGTTGCATACAAATGGCTTCATATTATCTACTTTGTATATCTACTTGAACAGCTAAAGGTTTTGATCCCCTAATACACCAACGTGGGGAATCTGAGGCTGTGGGTCTTATAAAAGGCAAGTTGCTGCCCTCCAAAGTACCAAGCCACACATATTTTAAAATTTAATGCCACATAAAGGCTTTCCCGCATGGCACAGTTCTTCCCTTTCTTGTCCCCACTGTGCCCCACCCAGAATTTTACCAAACGCTGCCCATCTCCCTTTCAGGCAGAGCTGGCGTAGCAGTGAGCCTCTATGGTGGCAGGGCCATCACCACCAGATGCATGCCAGTAAAGAGTTTGCCGGCCCTGGGGGTGTTCTTCACCGCCATCATCAATCACTGTGAGGTCGCTCTGTAATACTTCAGTTTGCTCCCTCTATTCGTACTGCTTAGTATAATTAAAAACAACAACAACAACAACAGCAATAATAATAATCTGTGCAATCTGCATTGTACTGCTGGTTCTGATCTTATGCTCTTGTCTCATGAGAAAGTGCAGCTGAAATTTGCCAAGAGTTTGCATTTGTTATTATTTACATACTGCCAGTAATGTTAAGATTTCCTGCACTTCAACATTTAAGAAAAAATACTGAACTATGTTCCCCTCTCATTTAATCACTTTGGCTCTCCAAAGTGTTTTTCCCTTTCAATTTCTATCAGACTTTTTGACAAAACCAAAATAAACGGGGTAAAAAAAAAAAATTAAGCAATGGAATAATTTTTGTTATTTCAACCTGAGAGTTGTACTGTACTCATCAGTTTTGAAATTAGGGTTATTAGCCTCCAAAGCATACACATTCAACACAGCATGTGGCAATGTGGTTGCACTCTTCTTATTAGCATTAATGAAATGCTCATCACCAACTCCCTTATCTTCAAGCTGAATACCTTATGCTTTTGTGTGCTTTTGTGTTTTTATTTTGTTTCCCTGTAGTCACAGTACATGTTATAAACATCAGCAGAGCTTTGGAAATTGGCTGATTTACCTGCTCAGTTCTGAAAGGGCAGAGGTTCCTTGCCAGGGTTGAGTGGAGAAAATCCAGTCAGGAACAAAAGGGACAGAAAAAAATGCCAGGTCCCTGGGTATATGGGACAGTTATTTGTCCCTTATGCTCTTTCAAAAAAACCAAACAACAATCTAAATCACCTTGAAAAGATTAAGGGTGACAAAGAGCAGTTCTTTTTATGATGAACCAGCCTCAACATAGAAAAAAGTTATGATAAGAGTGAGCCTCGGGAGAAGAAAAGCACCATGATACAGATATTAAGCTTGATGGCAGATGTAAGCTACAGTGAACTCTGTCCTAGGGTCATTCTGTTTGCGCGTATCACTTATATGCTGTATTAGTTTGCAATCGTTCTGGTATTTTAAAGACAGTTTGAGTTTTGATTATATTTAAGTTTTGAGTCTCTTCTTTTATTAAAAAAGAAAATGCAATACCAAGCAAAGACAGCAGCTAGTACTGACCCCTGCATGCTGAAATAGTAGAGCTTTCCATAGTGCTGCCTTGTGCAATATGAGACTGAAATTAAGAAATAACAAACAGAACTGTTAAAATGTTTATTTTTACAGCACAGCTGTCTATTGCAAAATGTTATTTGGTGAAAAACCAAAATGTTCATTTTGAGTATGTTTCTGGTGGGAAATTATTAGACTTATTCAAACTCAAAACAGTGTTTAGTATTGATTTTTCTCTACAGTTCCATCTGAAATCTTAAATTCCGTGCCATAGATGGGAATTCGGAGTTAGTGTCATTACAGCAGGCATTACCCGAATTAAGCATTTGGACATAACTAGGGAGAAGAAAGCATTTTAGCATGATCATTTTGATGTTTCCAAATCAAAATTCTCTGGAAAATATATCTCCTGAGAGAAACCTGAAGTTTTATTATTTAGGGTGAAAGCATTACAGAATGTCAGAATTTCCCACAGGGTAAAATTTGCATTTCCAGCCAGCTCGGCAGCCACTTGCTGTCCTCTGGAGTGCAAGTGCCCTGGAGCCCTCACCCTCCAGCAAGAAGTCTCGAGAGAGACAAGCGGCACTCAGTAGCTAACACTGAGGCGCTATCTGAGTAGCTAACACTACAACGCTATTTTAATTACAGATTTTAATGGAAGAAGAGACCGTACACCTCCACAATAGTGCAGCTTGCTTGAAAATACATATACAGAGTCAAAACTTTTTAAGTTATGAAGTGAAAGATTAAAGATAGTAGAAAAAAGCAGAAACCATTTCTTCCACTTATGACAGAACAGTTAAACGGCTTATGCTACACACATCTCTATAAACAAGGTACAATCCTTTCATTGGTATTTACAGCCAAGCTCTCCTTGAACTCATCTGACATTTGCTAAAGCAGAAAATCTTTTCCCTTATTTTAATTCAATATCTGTATTGATTCTGTATTATAGGCAATTCATCCTTTTTACACCGCTATTCAACTTGCAAACAAGTTAAAAATTATTCCAAATCAGAAAATATCATCCAAGCTTAGGAAGAAACGAACAGAAGATTGATTCAAAGGCATAGATCAACCTATTGTTTCCTGCTTCCACCTCTGAATCGTAAGGACAATCTTCCATTTTCTCAGCTTTTGGTTCTCTTTCTGATTTTCAAGTGAAGGAAATGAAACATTGTTTGGTCTCACTTATTTAAATAATATCTGGACCTCCAAACTAGGAAATAGATTTTCACGCTTTTCTGGTTACCTAAGATGTGCTGATAACCTTAGACTCTAGTTCCATTTACATGCCAATATGGTGCATTTAGCAAAAGTTAGCAGTTGTGTCTTGGTCAGAATATCTTAGATAAAATGGCACTTCCAGTTCTCAGCTCCTGAAACATGAAATAATAACAAACGTAAGGAGTTCACACACACACATTCCTCAACAACCACAGAAGTAAAATAAAAACAAGCACCGTTGCAGGTTGTGATGGGTCCCTGAAGAATCTGTATACTATTATACTTATGAATGTCATGGTTCAGGGTCTCTAGTTTCTCGGAGTGCTGCTGTAGTTTCTCCGCCTTGGACAAGAGGACCTGTGCCGCCCATCACCACTCCAGGTGGAGTTTTGCGGCTTCCTCGCTGTAGTTTGGACCTCAGAGCACACTGCACCAAGCAGGACCCTTCAGTAAGCCTGATGGGCTTTGAAATCTTTCCTTTGGAAAGCAGCGGCATTTTGAAAGAAAGTATGATTTAATGTCAGAAGAAAGAAAGAAGTGCTGCAAAAGCAAAGGATTTTGCAATAGAGCAAGGAAGTCTACATGGACGTCTGTTTTAACCAAGGCTTCGAAAGTCATTCCTTATTCAGTACCAGCGCCAGGGATGAAAATGGCGTTATTGGTCTGTACACAGGCAATCTTGTTCTTACCTTCCTTCTATTTACAAGCTGCTGTGCTTACTTACCCCAGTTCTTTGTCTTTTCCTGTACCTCTAGAAAAATCTGTGGTTTATCAAATTGTCCCCAAAACAGTATGTTTTCTTAAGTATTCTTCTAGGCAAATGCAGTGTGTTTTGTTCTTGATTAGAGATGCACAGATCTATGTTACACTCTTAAAAAAAAATACAGGTGTATTTTTAAATGTTCATACTGCTACTGCTATGTTTTGGGACCGGTTTGTTTAGGTACCCTGGGCTGTGCAAAGATGATCTGTATGCAGCATGCTTAAAAGTAGAAAGCAGTGATTTATTGGCCAACGCACACAGAAGCTGGCTAGGATTTCACAAGCTGATAGGGTAGGCATTAGTGTGTTCTTCACCCCAATAAGATACTCAAAGAGACTTTGCTGGTGAGGAGGGGATCAGTCAGCAGGGGAAGAGGTGGCCTCCACAGCTCCCTGGAAGACAGCTGCTGACTGCTGCTGAGCTGCCGTCATCCACCAGTTCCGTCAATACCGACACACCACTGGCACTGACAGCTGGGCAAATCCTCATCACCCTCTTCTTTGCTTTAAGATTTTACACCCTGTCGGGCCAATATTTTTTCCTCTTGAATTATTGAGCTCCTCATGATACATGTCTCAAAAATTCTTATTTTAAAGACTTGACAGGCTTTGTCACAGCTTTGTCTCAACTTAGCAACTTTCTCAGCAGCCTGAGCCATGGCTCTGCAGCTAGGATGTATCAGAGGTGGGCCGTGGATGCTTGAAACATTGACAGCTGAAGTTCTCCCCCCCAGTTTGTTACAGAGAGGGCTACAGACAGAGGAGGTTATTTTAAGGAGAATCACCGTCACAGTACAAATCTAGATATCCCTGTCTTCATCTCTGCCTCTAGAAATAGTAAAAGGTGACTACTACTGATGCAAAACAAGGCACTAGCCATATTTTTGAACTGCATTTTTTGTGATATCAACCAGGATCCTCTCTGAGACCTGTGTTATGATCGATGTATCAACCTCAAATCAGGCTCCACAGCCATTAGTTAACTCATAAGCGATAAAATTATATGTTTTGATTAAAAAGTGATAGCCATCATCATTTGGCTAATGGCAGAGTCTTCTAATTTCATTCCTGCAATAGAATAATGATGAGCAATTTACTGCTTTTGAATACACACAGTGATAGCATGGGCATATATTTATTGTACTCATTATCATCTAGGAAACCTAATCAACCCCTCTTATATGAGAAAATTACAAAAGTTTATAACGCCATTATTAAACAACATTGAAACAAATGGGTATGATGGATGTAGGGCATAAAGACATCCTCACCTGACCATATCTGGCCTCATGCCCAGAAAGCTGAGGACAGTGAGTGGTACCAAGGTGTCATTGTGGTCAAAACCTGTCATGCTAAGGAAATAACTGCTTCTTCTTTTCACGAATTTTCATACAGATCACCTGCCTTCTCTTATTGCTAAACCTGCACTGCCCTATGTACCTGTCATGCCGAGAAGCAGCAAGATGCTCAGCTACCTCCAGTAACGCTTTTAGGAAACCTCTACTGCTTTTTTCTGACTGCTTTTTGGGGGTTCTTGGGTAAAAGTCTTTTCTGTTACTGAAGGGAACTAGCCAAACACAAAATAAAGAGAATGAACAAGTGCTAAAATAGCTGCTTTGGGAAAAGTGGGACTTGGGCTTCCTGTGGTGGGTGGTTCACACAAGGCATATTTGGGGCTTCCCTGGACAAAAGACGTGCTGAGAAAATGCTGACAGATTTCCACTTCACATACTATGTATCCATACCCCTGAAACACAGCTAGTTCTTCCAGTCTCCCACAGGAAAAAATAGCTTTAATTTAGAATGAATGATCAGGGGACAAGAGATGCAGCCTGAAAGAGGTATCCTATCAAACTGACAGAGAAAATGCATCACTGAGTAGAAGGTTAGAGGAATGTAAGGAACCTTATACTTCCTGTTCTGGTTTCTTCTATAACACGATCCTAAAAATTTAACCAAATTATATCTGCATTAAGTCAAATAACTTGTGTATGAAAATCTTCCCTCCTAAGTACAAACTAGGTAAGGTGTTCACCTGCGTATCCTTTTCTGCAGCTCAGATTTATTGTCAGATTTATTGACCACTGGCTCTTGAGAGGAACACCTTGGGGCCTTTGAATAGTATTTTAATTTTGAGAAAATGTAGGATTGCTTTCAAGTCATGAACTATTACTCATGCTACCCATTAGATACCAGTAAAGGCAAAAATGACTCTGTGTATCAGTGTTGAGTCATAGCCTTTGACATCAGGAAAGGCTGTCTGGTAAGTCTGCATCCTTAAGCACTGTCTTGGAATAAGATGCCTTGTTAAGGTGGCAACGTTTTGCATCATGTCTCCAGATCAGCCAATACTTTTGTGGTTCTAACTATGTGCAATATTTACAGTTTTGTCAAGAATTCAGAATGTTTCTTTTATATGAAGAAATGTCATACAAACACAAAAAAAAGTTTTTACTGAAATGAAGGTAGAAAGGAAATTATAATCTCCTCAGTCAAAAAAACAAGAGGGATGAGGTCTAGGAAATGCCATATACCCTTTGCTTTGTTTACATAGAGACTAAAGGACATGATATACCCTACTCAGTTTCTGCGCCAGTTTAATTTGAACTGAAGTATCATAAAAATATGCTGATAAATAGAAAATTTTGAAAGAATCTGGTCTGGCAAAATCTAATCTCCAAACAGTTTAACTCCAGTACCACTCTACTGATTCCATTGTTATCTCTGATTTACCCTTAACACAAAGCATAGGATAATTGATGTCTTCTCTTAAATGGGATGTTTTATTTTTAATAAAGAAAGGTTGCTTGCTGCTGGAGGATTACAACCAGATTTATCCCCCATGCTATTCCACTGAAGTCAGCAGATAAAATAGGTAGAGTACAACCATCCTATACCTTTGTAAAACTGATTTTATTTTTAAAAAATGAAGCTAATAGCAGTCCTATTGTACCACTTTTATTTTAACAAATTATATTTTTTCTCCCTCATATTTTGTACATTGCTTGTCTTCTTAAATTGTATATTTTGATGTTAGATATATTTGTTTATATAACGGGTATCACAAAGCATCCCTCTATGGAGGGTCCTGTAGACTGCTTGGACATTGAGAAAAGCAACTAATGCAAATATGGAACAGAGCCACAGACAGTGCTAGATAATGTGGGAAAATTAGTGTTCAAATGTTCCTTCTCATTCCTGCTCATGTGCATCCATCCTGCTGTGTTTGTTTCTGTTCATCCCACTCTTGCCATTTCTCCTGAGATGCCACAAGCAGTCACACACACAGCAACTAGGAGGAACCATCAATAGCATTTTCCTCATCATCTAAACAGAATTTAGAGCTGGTTTTCAGATAAGAAAGGGTACTGGACCTGATGCACTACCATGGTATTCACTATATTTTATATTCTAATTATCACGAGGCCTGGGACTTGTTTGATATGGAATAAAGACTGAGAAAAAAAAACACAGGAAAGTGTTGAGGGGGTTTTGTATTATTTTCAGGGTAGTATACCTTTATCTGTTAAGATTGGCTTCATGCCACCAGACCTGACTATTCATGGGCTGTGTATTTAAATGGGAAGAAAGAGAACTCAGCATCAAAGTAACATACTACCAAGCCACCAAAATTTTTGAATCTTTTTACAAGACTGCAGGAAAAAAGAACAGTGTACAAACATGCCTGTGAGGTTTAAATTACCACAGTGTAACCACAGTATATGTAGCTACATATTTGTAATGATTGCTTTGGTACCATACCTATAAATCCTCACAAATCCATTTGTGCAGGGGCAAAGGCCATTTGTGAAGCAGAATGTTATACTATGTTACAGAAAATTCATGTTATATTGTCATAGAAGTTTCAGGTTTGTTCTCAGTTTTGCTTTTTTCCTTTAAATTGGGTTTAGATTGAAAACTACTGTCTTCTCCAGCTGTGAGAAATTGAACAGCACCTGAATGACTGCTTGGCTATACCAGCATAACCAAAAGCATAATTTGTTCACTGGCTATAATTTGCAAGTTTCAATTAACAGTCAAAATGCTAAACTTCAGTTAGGGCTCTGGCAAGATCTCACCTTTTTGAAGGATTAAGTGATAAGGACTTTCTTCAGAATCAATATGAGGCACAGAAAAACTTGATTTCCTGAAAAACTCTGTCTTGACTCTTCTGATCTCTAGCATGATTCACATCGTTACAGCAAAAGCTGGCTCTCTCACTGACGTGTCTGTGGGAAAAAGGATATCTAATCAAAATTCTACTGTTCAACAAAGTTTCTTTTGTTGGAGGAAAAAAAAAAGCTCTACTCTGTGCCTAGATTTAAAATGTTGATCTGTTTGGTGTAAGCCTATACTTACGTGTCATCTTACCCTATCCCAGCATTTTCTCCCTAATCTGCTGTTTCAGAGAGAAAGAGAATCAGATACTGATAACCCTTTCCTGCAGATATCATTATCGAGCAAGAAATCTGTCTCATCTCCTCATCTCTAGCAGATGCCAAATTTCCTATAGCTTTGTGGGGAGCTCCAAGGCCTGTGTAACTCTGCTAGAAATGCCCATGAAAATTGAAGGAGCCATCACTGTTACCAGATTTTAACACAGAAAATCGTCCATGTTTTCCATTAAAGCTGTCAACAGAGAAGATGAAGAAACATAAATGAACTATCAGGAGGTCGTGACAGGATTGTCTTCCTAAAAGAAAACCTTGTGTGACAACATGAGCATTTTAGTTGAGCTCAGGAGAGCTCTTCTGAAGTGATTGTCTCCACTTGGTTCACATGGAACTATTCTTGAACTGCATGAACTCGATTTCTTTAGATAAAGCTAAGCCAGAAGAGTTGCTCTACAAGCAAACCTAAAATTTCCTGCTCCTTATGGGTATTCAGTCTATGGGATGAGACTAGAAGCACTCCAAAATACGAAAAGTGTATTGTATTGCTATCCTATTAGATTATTTATTTATCTATCTATCTATTTATTTATTTATTTTACTGAGAGAGGTGGTGGGGAATCTCCATCCTTAGAGATTGTGACTAAAACAACTATACAAGCTACTTAGCAACCTGGTCTATATGAACCTGCTTTGAGCAGGATGTTGGACTAGGTGACCTCCGGAGGCCCCTTCAAATCTAAATAATCTCTGACTCTTTGTTTTGCCCTACAGATTAAGTGCTATTGGTCTGTTCTGCTTGCCAGTGTAGACATAGCCCTTGCAGGGCTTCACTGTGTGCTGGCAGAAGCTATATACTTCATCACAAGAATGATCGTGTATAAATTATACGTACAGTAAAAATTTTAGAAACATCAAATTATCAGGTAAAGGTCAGAACTGATAAAAGATAGACATTTGAGAAGGCGAGACAGGAGGGTGTCAAAGAAATAATGAGGGACAGCAGTACATTCCAGTAAACTTTTTATAGAATTAGCATCCAAATTTTCCTGGACTTATCCCAAAATGGAATGAATCAAAATTTTTGAAGTCTGTCCTTTCTCACCTTAAACCTTAGCCGATCAGTTTGTAAAATACTATTCAGTCTTTACTTCTTTACTCATATCTGTCATGATTATAGATTCAAAATCTGCCTTTAGAACAGTGAATAGTATCTTGTTTAGTGAAATTTTAAAATACATATTTTTAATTACAACAACAATCAACATACTTGAAGCTGTTCATTCATTTTGTTGTGCCTTCACTGAATGCAATATACTTGATGTCCTATGACTCCACGTTTATCTCACATACGTAAAAATATATTTGAGAATCAGCTATTTTGTTATGAATTTGAAACATAGAGAACAAGACTTATGAGGAGCGGCTGAGGGAGCTGGGGGTTGGGTAGCCTGGAGAAAAAGAGGCTGAGGGGAGCTGTTCATTCATTTTGTTGTGCCTTCACTGAATGCAATATACTTGATGTCCTATGACTCCACGTTTATCTCACATACGTAAAAATATATTTGAGAATCAGCTATTTTGTTATGAATTTGAAACATAGAGAACAAGACTTATGAGGAGCGGCTGAGGGAGCTGGGGGTTGGGTAGCCTGGAGAAAAAGAGGCTGAGGGGAGACCTTATCGCTCTCTACAACTACCTGAAAGGCGGTTGTAACCAGGTGGGTGTCAGTCTTGTTGCACAAGTAACAAGCGATAGGATAAGAGGAAATGGCCTCAAGTTGCACCAGGGGTTGGATATTAGAAAAAATTTCTTCACCGAAAGGATTGTCAAGCATTGGAACAGGTTGCCCAGGGAAGTGGTTGAGACACCATCCCTGGAGGTATTTAAAAAACATGTAGATGTGTTGCTAAGGGACATGGTTTAGTGGTGGTGTTACGTTTACAGCTGGACTCGATCTTAAGAGGATTTTCCAACTGAAATGACTCTATGATTCTATATTGGTGCATTTGACCGAAAGGTTTTGAACATCTCATTAACATAAACCATGCCAAATGTTCCTGGAAATCTCAAAGAAAATAAATAATAATTTTATCATAATTATTCACTTATTTCATTGACTATTAAGTCTTGAGAGTATTCAAAATTTTTGAGGTATGGAAATATAATAGCTTCTGTCCTGAGGAATTTGAAGTTATTCAAAACCAAATCCGATAATCATTTGATAGGAAATTTATAGTGGTTTCAGCATACTAATCTCAAGTAACTCTCCCTACAATATTAAAATTAAATTAAGTTAAATTAAATATGAGAACAGGTTAATGAATCTTTGGTGTGCAATTGTGAAATTACACAAAAGATCCAACTGGCCAATAATGTCCATACTGAACTTTCATGTTACAAAGATGCTCAGCTGAAGTCTAATGTATCTAGTAGATTCAGCCCAGCTACTCATTGCATAAATGTTCACACAGGGAGACTGAGCTTCAGACACCCAAATTTACAGGAAAAAATTGAGGGCAAGGAAAATATCACCAGACTGTTTCCATGATGAAAGTGATATGTAATATATGATTTCTTTATGCTGCTCATTATTTTTCAGCTGAAAAGATTGCTGTTCATTTTGAAGTCCCTAAAATATTTTTCTTTGTGAGGTCCTTTCCTTTGTAAAATTTACCTATGTAAAATATTCAAAATGTGAACCAAGCCTATTCATAATATTCAGTGTCAATGCATATTTAAATTAGGAGTCTGTATACTCCCTTTTGTCCTGTAATGCAAGAAAAATTCCTTGCTGCAATTCATGTCCATCTCATCTCTGCAACAGACGTGATTTATATAGATTACAAATCCAAACCTCAGATAAGCAAAAAAAATGTAAAAGCCTTTATGGCTCTAATGAAATCCCACAGTCCTGAGAGAAGCGACTTATTCTATTGGATGATCTATTGGATGTAGGCTTACAGAGTATGCAATTGGATTTTTGTTCTTGTTCTGCATTTTTTCGTATCATTCATCTCTGATAGTGGATGTCTGCCTGTGAACACAGCAGAGAATCGACAACACTACCAAAAGGATACCTTAACCACAGAGGCGTTGAAGAGTCAACCACACAGTAACTACACAGACCAAGGCAATGCCTGGTATTTGGAAAAAAGGTTGCCAGAATTGCAATGGGCAACTCCCATTTACAAGAGTTTCCAAGCACCAGCAGAAGACATATGAGTTACACAAAGAGGATAGAAAAAGGAGATCTGGCTCAAAGGAATTGGTTATCTGAACAAGAAAAAAATGCTGTGGAAAGGCCTTCGGTGACCAGCTGCACAGGTATGTTTGTGCTCAGACTACCAGTTTACTGCTGTTCAAATTCTCGCTGAGAGTTTTAGAAACTGAAAGAATTGAAGAAGCTCCAGTCTTATGGTATTGCAACAGAAAGTACAAAATCAAACTTTCAATGGATATTTCTGAGGGCATTCCTAGTGCAAAAAGAATAAATGGATTTCCTGCCATGCAACAACAGAAGCCTACTACAGAGACCCGTAACCTGTGAATATAACAGTGACAAAAGTGAAAGAAGGCTCAGACACACTAGGTTTACTTTAAAAAAAACACTCCCCTACATTTGCTATATCAAAATGTTGTCTTTTGGTTTAACACATACTGGAAGAAAGTTTAAAACAAATATAGCCAGAGCCTGGAGCAAGGAGAGTTGCAAAGGGCAAGGCTGGCTTTTCCTCATGCTCAACAGCACAAAGTTAGGAAAGGAACAACAACCAAAGTGACTGGCTTTTCCTCTCTTTTAATGGCTTTATTGAACAGCCAAAAAACACATTTTCCCCACACAACAGCACAAAGTGCTGCTCTGTAATACTTGGATGTTAATGGTTACTATGATTGGGATAACTACATAAAGCAGCTGCTTCTGAAAAGTATTTGCTGCCTGATTTTTCACTCTTCGTATAAATATTGCCTGAGCAATTTTTACTTCAACACTTATTTACTGTAACTTCTATTTTCATCATAACTTTGTGAAGCGCTGAAACTTCACTGAACACACCAACCTTTTTCCCCATATCAACCAAAAATTAATAAAAACATGCCAAAGGCAACTGCTTTTTAACTTCCATCCAGTTTCTCATTACCATTCCCCTTCTCATCTCCTTCTTCACTTGGATGCTTGGATCAGAGGAAGACTTGCTCCAAGGCTTACTTCGTAGGTAACAGGCACTTGTTCATTTTAATGACTGTTGCTCTCTCAACATGAATACAAGAAAGGCTGTAGTCTTTTATTCAAATAATGGTCAAAGCATTATGAAAATAAGTCTCATGCAAAGTATTTCATGCTGGGCATGTAATGAACTTGAGAACGGCAATTGTTTTCAGTCCTGCCCGCAATTTCTGCTGGCCGTCTATTGGAAGATGTGCTAGTCAGGGAGCACACGGTCATCTAGTGAAAAGGTGAAGATGAAAATCCAGAAGTGCTAGGTCTGAATGAGGCTGAACTCAACATTTTTGACATTTCTCATAAAACTGGAGCTTCTTGGGCCTGTAGAGAAATCAATGCCTCAGTGAAATTAACGTCCCTGTCAGTTCTACTTTGAGTAGTTTCTCCAGATTCTTAGGGCTCTGGGGAGATCCCAACTTTCATAGTCTTTCATCTGTGACAGACCCTCCTGGCTCAGTTATCAAGACCCAGAGCTTCAGTTTTGCCTCATCAGATAGCATCTTGTCAAAGATCAAATTTAGACTAGCGTTACATTCACAGTGCATCTATCATCCTCTCAGTGTTTTCAGTTTGTATTTGTCTTAGCCCATATTTGTATTTGCATCAGGTGGTGGAATTAAGGAAAGAAAAGACTTAGTTTTAATGTTCACCACTGCATAGGATCTATAGTGGCACTAAATGCTAGCTTAACAGCACCAAGCACATGTAAAATGCCACTGAATATTCCTGTTCTACTATTGTGGGATATTGTTATGCTAGCAATGACCTTTCATGGATTAGTATCAAATTAGTGTGGTGTTCTGGGAGCTGAATCACTGTTCAAGATTTAGGATCTAATAGCAAAAATATGGAAGTCAAATAATCCTGAGCTTCTGTCCTGGATTAACTGCAAAAAGCCAAATGTGCTCCCTGTTTTCATCCAAGAAAATGTTGCAGCTGGGACTATCTGACAGTTTCACTTACCACAGCTATAACCAGGGAATTAGCCAGGAGTTTGGTGGGTTTTGTTGTTACAAAAGTGGATTTTGACATATCCCTTGGCCTGGTTTTGCACGTTGAAAGCTCCCCTAAGGCTTCCGTCATTGAAGCGCCGGTGCCAGTGATACATGCCAGGTTCTCACTGCCTGAGCCAAAACCCATGTCTGAACAGCGAGTCCCCACCCTGTCCTCAGCAGGGCATACAGACCTGGCTTACACCCTCCCTTGGGGCTTGGCTTTCTTGGCGACTCAGGAACAATAACAAAAAAACAGAGCAAAAGATTCACAGCTGTCCTAGAGATTCTCCTCAAGGTCTCTTCTTTCCCCCACTGCCTTATTCACTTTGCCTAGAGAGCTACTGAATTTTTTATTCTCTCTCACAAGATAGTTAGCAAGTAATATTTGAAACAATTCACTGGGAAAAAAAAACCACAGCTGTTTGGTAAAGGATTTGTAAATAACACACCTGCAGATATTAAGAACAAGAGCAAAGGAGATAGAATAGCTGGTCTGTATTTTGCCCAGTTTATAACCAAACAGGTTATCAGGCAAGATTTTGAGAGCATCTAAAAGAAGAGGTATAGACGAGATATAAATACAATTTTATTTTCACATCTTGCTCTGCAAATCTACAGGCTTCCCTATGCTCTGGACAAATGAACCTGGCAACTGAGCCTGCTTTTCAACATGGTATTAGAATACCTCAAAGCATTCATCCCACCAGAAGACAAAATAGGCAAGTCCTCCTCCCATCATTTTTAAATGTACCTTGTATTTGTTTTTCTTCTTTTCTGTAAATATTGAAAATATTATACATGCTTTTCTAGTACCACCTTCTTGAGACACGAGTGATGGTCCTTCCATCTTCCATTATGAAACTCCCTCCCAAGGCCACTTAATTACAGTCAGCTTCCAACCTAATGTAGAAGGGAAAATATACCAGCTCTAAAACAGAAGTGTCAGCAATCTTAACTACCACATGTGCCCTACTGCTCAATCTTTAGCTACAAAATGTACCCTTTTCTTCCACAACTAGTTTTGAGATGCAAACATAACATGGAAACTTTGTTTATACTTTCTTTTTATGGGAGAAGCTGATTAACATAATACACAATACAGCCAGTCAACTGACTGGAAGGGGAAAATCTTTCAAACAAGTGACCACACATGCTGCTGAGGACCTCTTCCAACCTGCTAGTGGGGCCAGGATCACACCACCAAATCTTGCAATTATGGTCATAAAAATGTGGCTTTGCATGCAGAGTGGGTCAGACACTGACCTGAGCAGGAATGTTCCAGCTTTATTAGCAGAAATTCTCTTTTCAGCACCCACTGCACATCCTTCAGCTTCACAGTAAACAACCCTGAACGGCAAGTTTAAGTTCATTACTAGTTTCATTTTGTGTTCCTCATAGTTCAGGTACAAAGATTATCAAGAAATATAATGCATAACCTTGCCTTTGCCATATCATTACAGTTGTTTCTCTCAGCCTCAGCTCCAGTCCTACAGCCCTATACCTTATGTTTCTCCTTGTCAAGGTGCTTCCAAAGGCCTAGAGCCAGCCAGCAGAGGAGAGACATAAAGTATGAAGCAAATTACAGGCTATTTTAATCTGGTCTTTCTGACAGCTAAAATATAATCCCTACAGAATTGACATCATTGTTTGATGTCATAGAACTATCCCTTTATTCACACTGATCTTTCATTGTTTATTTTCAGTGCATTTCAAAAGTTTGTATTGTGTGTACTTGGATAAAAGTATCAAGCTGCTTGTACACTCAAACGTTACTAGATTCACTGCTGGAAGATCCTGCAGCTGGCATGTTTGGCAGGCACTTATTGAAATTTCTCTCTGTTAATCCTCTAAAATAGACTTCATTAACCTGGCAGATATAACACATAAGATTCTATCTTTTTTAAATCCATTCCATTATTATTTCAACCCGCTTGTTATGCCACCTTATCCCACCCCAAACAGCTCATGCGTCTCTGACACAAACTCTGATCAAAGACACTTGTCCCACTGTGCTCTGCTTCCATTCCCCCAGCTGCACGTCTGCTTCTCAGCAGCGAGGCCAGGCGGGACACTATGTCTCCCAGAGAACAACCCCATCCTGCAGATGGTGACAAGTCTCTATGGCAGTGCGATGCCATGGGAGTAGAGAAGGGGATTGCAAGGCAATGTGGAGAGAGGGTGTCGCTCTTTTTTCAAGCCTGCACAAGAAATAACTCCATATCTGGAAATGACACCCAAGGAAGGGGAGAAAATAAGGTGAGACTCTCTCAGCAACCTCACCGTGCAGCATCAGCAGAACATGCAAAGCAGGGTGTGGGATTTCCCAAGGCTGAACTGGGGGAGAGCTGTTAGAGCTGATCTGGCAGCCTCCCATCCACAGGGGTGGAACACGGTCATTGCTTGCTGGAGAAGCTTGGAAAGAGATGTGTGGTGGGCAGTCGTGTGTGTGTCCAGGGGCTGGCAGGGTGCACAACTGGAGATCAGGTTGCTTATGTTGCCTTCTAGCATACCCTTTTAATATTTCTTACCTAGAGCTTAATTTCTTCTTTTTCCTTCCTAATTTCCATTTTTCCCGCTTCGCTGGTCTTGACCCTTTGTTTACTAGGTTTCTATTCTTTTTTGATGTTGAAAAAAAAACTGTGCAATCTCTCTCAGACTTTCTTTTCAGCATTTCTCATCTTCCTTGCAGTCACAATAGAAAAGACCTCAGCCTTTGCTTTTTCAAGGTAGGGTTTGTTAATGATATTTTTCTTAAAACACACCATTCAGTAATGTAGAAATGTAAGCATTTCAAACCTGAAAGGACAAGTAAAACAAATATACAGGCCCTGAAATTCTCAATCACTGCTTGCATTTTAATGTTTCGTGATCTGCAATATCACTCATGGTATTTTTCAAAGTTATGTGTAATGAAGGTGACCTTTTCACTTCTCAGGAAAAACCCTAAATAATTAATTATCTGTCTGGTACTAACGTCAACAAACATAGTCATCTTTTCTTGAGCTTTCTGACAGCAGTGGGGAAAAAGCAACACATTTAGGTCTCATGAACTCCATTTGCTGAAACTGGCCTTCTTTGGATTTACAATGCTCTCTTGTGGCCTGATCAGGCATCTACAATACAATAATCTGCTACCCTAAGAATATTCTTAGTCTTTTTGGCCACTACGGTCATTCTCAAATTGCCACAAAATGCTGCAGACGCCAAAATCTGCCAAAACAGATGGTTTTAGAGACACGTGTTCTCTTTTTTTTTTTAACTAGACAAGTTACCTGAGTAGTCCATTTATCAAAAACACTCTCCAAATACTTAACTGTTTGAAAACCATGTGGAAAAAAAAAGTTTGCTCCTGTCGTTGAAAGAGTAATTTAATATGACCTTTTTTTTTTAATCAGTGTTAATTTCTAGCATGGATTTTACGTCTATCATTCATAGGTTTTCACATATATCACCAAGTATCCTTGAGAACCATGGGTTCAATGTTAAAAAACAAATCCATCAAGAATTGAGGAAAGCGCTTCATCCTGCCAGTGTGGGCTCAGCCCAAATGCACTTCATTGCCCCTCCATTTCAAATGGGCACCGAGCAAGGTTTATAGACCCTCGTGCCGTAAGGTGGGATACGTGAGTGCACGTGAGGCAGCCATGGCAGACCTGTGCCACAGAGCCACACTCTGGTGACACTCATGTCCTCGTGATGGGGCACAGCAGGGTTGGGGTCCATCCTGCAGCAGAGCCTGCCCTCATCCCTTCCACAGCCCCATCTAGCCCTTCCCACTGCTCCCCTCTCTCCCAGTCTCCCAACTGGGAGCTACCCGATTAACTGTCTAGTTAATCTCTGATGCAGAGAAAGGTGAGCAAAAAACTCCCAATAAGCTTGAGAATACGCTAACATCGAATGAATTGGTGGGAAATACCTTCTCTATTCCTCTGCATTGGGGCAGTAGGTTCAGGAAGAAAATGCCTAAGTCTGCAAGAGGGTGGTACCTCACCAGAAGTCTTCAATTCCATCTAATTAAACATACACCATGAAATCTCCCACATTTACATAATAATAGCAAATATGCCTCAAGTTCTCACAGTCTTCCAAATTCATTGATTCACAGGCATTCATGGGAAGAAACAAAATATTGTTGGCAATTTTCAAATATTCTTTTGATCAATAAAAACATTCAACTGCAAAGGCATAACTTAAGAAGAATCTCCCAATTAGGCTAGAACATTTTTGTATTTACCAGATCTAACCTCATCCATAAGAAGTTAGAAAAAATATGAGCAAGGAAGGAAGGAATGAAGGAAACTCAGAATCAAGAGGCAGAAAAAATTGAACAGAAAACCTAGTTATCATTAATTCGTCTCTCTCACTGATTTGGGCATTTTGCTTTACAAACAATATGCAATTTTATTTCATTGATTTTATTAGTAGTGTATAAAATAGCTGCTCAAAGGAAACATAAGATGTAATATATCGAGTGTAATATTTAAGCCTGCTTCATATACAGTTTTCAAAGAGAAAATTTCAGGGCAAGAACCCTTTTTCTCTTCCTGATGTTCTTCTCCTCCTGCTAAACTTGGATTGCCCTTCAAATAT
The DNA here is from genome assembly GCF_000699145.1 of Aptenodytes forsteri. Taxonomy (NCBI): domain Eukaryota; kingdom Metazoa; phylum Chordata; class Aves; order Sphenisciformes; family Spheniscidae; genus Aptenodytes; species Aptenodytes forsteri. Next base: position 200,950 of record NW_008796043.1, read on the forward strand.
TTCAGAGTTTGTAAATAATTTTGACATTCTTACTCTGTCTTACTGCATAGGTAATTTTAGCATCACTGTTGGACATTTGGTGAATAATTGCCTTGGAAAATAAAGAAACAGAAAACTAACCTGTAAAAATATTTTCATTTTTACAGACACTAGTCAAATTACAAAATGTAAACCAGAGGATGATACTTAAAATTCTTCCTTGAGATGATTATCTCTTTGGAGTACCAAACTTCTGCTTTTAAAGAGCAGATATACTTACTTCAAAGACACTGCAGCCTTCTATCAGCTTGCATAAGTAAAAAAGATGCTACAGAGTGTTAAGTGCAGAACATAAAAATATTTTTCTTTCATGATTTACTGGTTAGCATTTTATAGAATCATTAAAAATATTTCCTGTTACGTTACATGCTAAATACGCTCACATGTACCAGTTCACTTTAGACATCTTTGAATGTGCTGAAATTTGAAGACCTAATCCTTAGCTCTGTATATGGAACTATGCACATAAACACTAGCAAGTGGATGGATGAAGCAGTTTAATTTATCTTTTTTTTCCTCTTAATCCCCTTAAATTATTCGTCATGCTTCTGGCAAGCCATAATTCCTTTTTATCCCAAAGAAACAAGGCTTATGCAATCATCTTTTATGTATACATAGCATATGTGAGTTTGCACGTCCTGTAATTTTTGCTTATAGTATACACTATTAAATTTGACAGATAGAACAAGTCCTAATGTGCTGAGTTTCTAAAATTTAAAGAAAAAAAAGGCAGCCAGTTGGAGGGGGATGGCTTTCTTACTACCTTCACTGAGAGAATGTAGTCTGATCTCAGCTCTCAAAAAACATCCAGAAATCCATTGCCAAGAGGGATGTTACGAAATTTCCCGCCATGGAAATGCTGTAGTCGGAATTCACTGCTTATTTGACACAAGCAAATGAAGCAGAGGAAGCAAATCTAAAAACCAGCCTTCACCACTTCTGCTTTCCATGGTGCTGCTTGTTTTTACATGAAGGCATTATAGTGGTAAACTACTGATGACATTGAAACGCCTCTGTTAGCTTACAGTTTCCTTTATTTTGATTTTAAGTTCTAAATACATTTTAAATGATACATAAAGTTAAAATGATGTGTGTGTGTTATTCTACCATCTCCAAACAGAAAAACTGTTGAAAAACAAACAAACAAACAAAAAATATGTGGTCATTCGATATATAATAGTAGCATTCCAGTGTCACTATGGATTTAGGCTTCATACGTAAACTTTAGGATGAAAGGTACTTTTCAAGTGTCAAATTCTCTTCATTTTATTTTGGCATATAACTGGCATTACATATCTTTAATTTGCATGAATATGTGTTTAGTTCTGCCATATCTGTGACCATTCATACACCACTTTTTTGGAACAGAGCAGTGAATTAATTCAGAGAAAGACTGATTTTTAAGAGAACCCTTACAAAAAAACTTTGATTTTACTGTATAAGCATATTGAAATGTCAGTATTACATTAGTCGAGCCACAGAGAAGACTATACTGCTAACATTTAAACTCAAGTTTTTTAATACAGTGTTGTGTTGCGTTGCATTTTGGTGTGGGTCAGCAGCTGCTCCTATGACATGCTGAAACAACTGTGAGCTTTAATGCAATGAAACATTTTTTTGCCAGTAACCTTGCAGAGGACCTGTTTAAGTTTCTGTTTGATCTAGCTGGCTTAAAACATGCAACCACATTTCTGCACAATTTGCAGTTCCTCTTGGTTTTATTCTTTGGTGCTCCTTTGGTTCATTGTTAAAACCCAAATTGGTGGGATGGCTTTCAAAGAGCACATTATGAAAGGCTTGACGCTGGTATCAATACGAAATAGCTGGAAGAGGCTCTTTAGCATTTCAAACAAGAAAATTTCAGAAATATGCAGTTCGGATCTCTGGGCTAGAAGACCAATAAAATCTAGGTTTTTTGGAAAGTCAAGGCAGCCAGAAGGAAATACATTAAATTAGAATGTGAGAAATAGTGAAGAAACAAAGCCCAAGGGTCAACACAGTCTTCTGAGTTAAGTGAGTACACTGCGATGTTGACAGAGTAGTGTATGGCTCTGATGCCACTACACACAACCTGAAGACTGGTCCCTCCCTTAATTGAAAAAGCTGTGTAAAATATTACAAAATTCATAGAATACTCTTACGAACACGGAAGGAAAGTCTTAGGCTCCACGTATGTGACCACAATATGTACCTTAACCAAGTCTAACTTGCCCTTTGATAACATCCCTTTTAGAGCCTCTGGCAGCAAGCATGAGTGGGAACAGACAGCAAGTGCCACTTTACTTGCCACAATTACCAATGAAATTGGAGTCTCAAAAATAAATTGCATCTATGCTCAGAGGCACAAATTGGCAAAGCCCCTTCCTGTGAGTCCTACATCCTTCTCTTATATGAAATAAGAGAATCGCTCTTAAAACAGAAAAAGCATTTGAGTGTTATATTGCATTTCCTCAATCTTATCCAGAGGTAGACTGATAGACCTCACAAAAGATTGGCAGCAAACCTAAATTTCAGTGTATCACAATGGAAGCTTAGAAAAATTTTTGAAAGAGTACAAAAAAACAGTTAAGGAAAATACTGAGCTTTAAATTACTGTTTCTGGCAACTTAAAGTGTAAGAAGTTATAGTTGTACTATACTATACTATACTAATAGTATACCTATGTACATTATACAACTTTTTTTTTCCTTCAGAATTTTGGATAATGTTGCAGTGATAATATAAACTGATGCACGCTTCTATTTTATATCTGGGGGGGGGTTATATTAGCAGAAGATACACCTGTTTTTTCTCAAAGCAGAAAGTCATATAGGCAGACAGTGGGCAAATGTAAGTTTTAGTCATATCTACATTGTAAACTATGGCAAAACTTTATAAGTGAATTTGACAGATTATGGATTTTAATCATATAAATGTTGAGTAGCTTAGAAAGCTTTATTTCTTCATCATTCTTTTACTAGTTTTATAGCAGAACATTTGTCTTTAGTTTTATATATAAATATGTGACTGGTCTATGTGATTGATTTGTCTCTCTTTTTTGAAAGCAGCTTAAAATGTAAAGAATTGTTCTCACTGTCTTTTGAAAAGCAAAAGTATAAGGAATTCAAGGTGGCCGATGTTACAGACAGATATGTAAATACTACACTCTTAAAAATTTCACATTTATTTTGGATCTCTTCAATGCTTTGCTGTAATATGAAAGGCTTCCAAACAGAAAGTTACTTTTCTATAGTGAATACATGGAAAGTATGACAATGTGAATGAAAAATCAAAGCACATCACCTTCTGTGTATCAATGGTAATGGATGAAATATTTTATGAATCATAAGTCTCTTCGGACATATAAAACCATACTAAAGATTAAGTGATTTTTCCAAAGTTTAGGCAGAAGTTGCTGGATATCGGAATCATAAGATAGTCATATGCTGGCATATACAGTCATATCTCACTTTCATAACTCTAAATGCAATATTCCAACCCTTTAACAGGGAAAAGATCAGTTGCAACAGCATACTCTTTGTTTCATGGTCTTTTTGTTAATGAGACTCCATTTTCAGCAAAAAGTCTTTTCCTTCCTTTTTTTTCTTCTTAGTCATACAAGATAGACACATGTGGGTCTTTGTTGGAATTTTTAGGGAGTAATTTTGATGATTCTCAGAGCTTAGAATGAAGAAGTCACAAAAGAACTGCCAGTCCTAGACACAGTTTGGCTATATTTTACGAGACTCATCCAATACACCACTCTGCTGCAGCAGCTTAGATCTAGTCTCTTTCCCTCCTTTTATTACACTCTTAGGTCTGAAAAAGGCTGGGTTTCCCAAGTGTGATGAATTGTCACAGTCACACAGATATTACATGATTTGGGATTCATCTGTGCCCGAGTACCCTGGGACTGCAAAGTTCCTATCACGTAACTTAAAAGCTGAGAGGCACAATTAATATGAGGTCAAATGATTAACAAAGTGATATGCTATACATTTTTTTCTCTTAAAATTTCACATATAATGGCTACTAACAAAGGTCCTATTGCCAAAATCATGTAGAAACATAAGTTAATCATATCTTAACTATACTCATGGAAGGGAAACTTACAGGTCCATATAATTTGTTTACATTTGTCTTTCTATTTCTTTCTGAAGACACAAATTAGAAGGTCACCTTTCCAAACATAGTTATTTTATTGCAATGTCCATTTTATACTTTCCTCCAGTAGTGTACATGTATGGATTTTTTTACATTACAGTTGAAATTATTCATTTTAGTGCCGTAAGACATCAGCCTCTTTACATTTCTTTGCCCACTCCTTCCCTTTCATTTACACTTTGTCATTGCTTCCTTTCACACCCTTCTACATTGCTCCATTTTCAATCATTGTCTTATTATTCCAGCCTGCCTCCTTTATCTTTCTGTCTATATTTTTCATTTGACGTTGTGTCGCCTATCTTGTTAATTCTATTTTCCTTTAATTTCATTTGCATTCCCTCCAATGTGATTTTACCCACCTCATTCATTTGTATTATGTTCTGTTTCACCCAATCTCTTCCAGAGTCTATTTTCAGTTCCTTTCAGATTCTCATTTTTTCAGTTTCATTCTCAAAGCATTTTTTGTGGGGAGGGAGAAGGGGATACCTTTATATGTCAGGATATTTTAGCCATTTCAGAAAGGATTTTTTGCCATTTAGCTAAACTTTACCTTGGATTTTAAGAAAAAATATCAAGACTTTCATGTAAATTTCATATCTAATGAGAAGCTACAGTGTAACTTAGAAATTGCTGGATTTAGTAGTATTTTTAGTAGTAGACTTCAACAGGTAAACATTATAAAAATGGGTGAAAATATGTCAGTAGTTTTTAACAGAAGAGAGTAGGATAGTATATTTATGTATATGCAACTAGAGCTTACTGCATAGCTGTTCTTTTGACAATATGATATAGCCATTTCCCCTCACAAACTGTTAGCTTCTTTAAGAAAAGACAGCTTTTGAGAAGGAAGTTAAGCACAGGGATTTCTGCTGACTTAGAGATGCTACGTGCTTCTCCTTGAATTCCAGTTGTTTTCTCTTGGTCTCCATCTTGTCTGTGCACATCAATGCAAAGCTGTAGGTGTTATGTCCCGATCTCCATGAAATCTTTTCCTCTTAATGGTTAATGTTGACATGGCAAGATTAAAGGAAGGATTTCTGAGATGTCAGTAAAGCCTTTTCTTTTGGCATAGAGATGTTATTCTTTCTCACTGTTGAATGATATGATAAGTAATGTATGATACCATACATACGCTTTATACCAATTTAGGTGAATGCCTTCTTCATAACACTTTGAGATATAGTAATAGATGAGGAATGAGAAACCACATAACACAAATGTTTCTAAGGCAGACTTGAAAGGTAAATGATCCAAAGATGATTTAATAAAAAATGATGGAGTGAATTATCTAACTGTAAAGGAAGCAAAAGAAGGTGCTTCTCCCTTCTGGTTTCCCTCCACCCCCTCCACACACACTCTTCTTGGCTTTAGGCTGCCTGTCTTGCCAATATTCCTCCCAGTGTGTCAATGTCACAGATTATGAGTGGTAGAATTATTGTACTTTGGCAGGGCTAGATGTGGCTGGAGGTACTTCCTCTTCTTCAGTGAAAGACTGACTTTCAGGTGGAAATCCCAACGTGAGGATTGTGACCACCCAAACACGTATCTACACATGAACACCTCTAAGAGACAGTTTACCACAATATATTTGTATTTTAGCACAGGAAGGGGTGGTTGCTGGCTTTTGCTGTGTTTGATTATGCTTGGTGATCAATTCTGTAGACCTTCCGTTTAACTTCCAAGGAGCTCTGCAAAGCAACTGTAAGTTATTTTCTGAGATGGGTATGATTTGGTTCAGTGCTGCCTAGCAGACCACATTTTCATACCTTGACTATAACATGGGGTTTATTGAGCAAGTCTGTATAACCTTTTCTTCTGTACTCATGTTGTGCTTCCAGAAAAGGAAGATCTAGGAAGTTTCCAGTTTAGTGACTTCTTTATTCCTGGCTTTCTGTGCTCTGATGACATTACATAGAGAAACTATAATTTTATGACAAGGAGATCAGTTTTAAAGATGTAGCTTGATCCCACTAAAAGTGTTTTAACTAAGCCTATTTCAGTCCATGCTGAAATTGCCAATACCAGATTCTTTAGCAAAGTACTGATTCTAGCCCCAGTATTTACATTTAGAGAGGACTTAGGGACCATAAATTTGCACCTGACCCTGTGAGTCCTGATTATGTGACTCACCCGTTACTTCATTTCTGGAAACCATACAATCTTTCATTGAAAGGAAGATGACAGGCTGTTTTCTGTCTTTCACTGCCATGATTCTGTCTTTGTAGGCTCATTAATAATCCCAAAACTAATTCTCATCTATATGCAGCTAACAAATGCACCTAAATCAAAGTCATGCTTCACAGCAGGACTGCTGATGAGCTCTGAGGGAAGTGGCATCCAGACAAGAATGTTGAACATGACTTCTTACATGTTCCCTGTGCTGGCCTGAGACAAGAATCTCTGTACATGACTAACTCATTTTCAAAAACAACATTGACTGGACAGATTCTTCTTTCCTTTTAAAAATACTATTTTAAGTGTTCAAAGGGTGTCTATCACTGTGTCAGACAGAACAGGGCACTGGCTGAAGTAAACTGATAAAGGAAATGCACTTGCTGCTCAAGGCATGGAGAAAGACTAAGACCTAAGCTTCAGATTACAAAAGGCAATGATGTGTCACATGTCACTCACCAGGAAAGTCCCTTTGATAAGACAGTGGTAATAGATTATCCCATTCCTTACTTTTAGTGTTTTTCTACAGGTTTACTTTGGGTTTCAAAAAATAGAAGCAAAACAGCCCTCATACATTATGAGAAGGTGAATTTAAATAAGTAAAGGCCTTAAATAAATAAATAAATCCTAGTTGTTTCTCCCTAACAAGGCACTTGGCTGAGAGCAAATGTGTTTTCTCTTGATTTCTGACTGTCATGTCAACATTTACATGGAGAAGAAGCAGCTGTGGTGATTCTTCAGCTCTCACTGACCAGTGCCAACCTCTTCCACATCACACCCTGAGATCAGGAGTTTTTGTGGAGCATGGAATAAATCAGCAGAAATGAAACACCATCATGTCTCATTACAAGCTGGGGAGGAAGAGTGTGCAATACCGGAATACGGAATGTATTTGTCAGACATAGCAGGAACACAGCAAAAAAAGTGTTTATTATTACAATTTTATTACTCCAGCCCAGGTCCCAGTCCTTAGTATAGGGGTTGGCTATGTAACAGAAAAGCTAGGAAGATGCAATGGTGTAGGCCGTGGAGCCACTCAGACAATCCCTGAGGAGTTCATGTCTTAACGTAATGCAGTTAAAATTTTCCTTTCCTGCTTAAAATGCCTTTTAAGGCAACCCAAAGAACTGGGACAGCTCTTTCCTCTGACGAGTGCCCTAGTTTACCTCCAATCCAGTAGGCTCCAGGTACAGGCTATAACTGCAAGCCTTACAAACTGTCCCCACAGCTTTTTTCTCAGGAGGGGAGTACAAATCCTCTTCTCTCCTTCTGCTCCGCACAAATGAGTATCTGACAAGAAAATTCTGCAAGAAGAACAGAAGCCACTTTCCTCAGCTGCTTCTTCCTTATTCTCTCCACACACACACACCCCCAAATGGGTTTTTGTAGAAGGAAGGCGTGATCAAGGCAGCAAGAGGTAATAAGACACCGAGTGACAGTATTTTTCAGCTGTATCACGCCCTTAAACATTCAGCCTACACATTAATCATTGAGTGACATCAAGGATTCACTTCAAAATTGGATCTGACTAGTGCACTTAATTTACCTACTGCACCAAACAGCTGTTCAGCTTCTGTTGAATTTGAAAGCAAATGTAATTAGTGTATGTTCACTGCTGCTTTCTCATTACATTGCCAGCCCATATCATTGGAACAGTTAATTACTGCAGAGACAATGGCTTGACTTACCCGATATAGTACATGATTATTCATCATTGATTCATTTTTTCTTCTTCACTGGTAATTTTGTTAACATCCCTGACAGTACCTAACAGTGAATCCCCTTGATCTTTTGCGTTACTATGTCTTCCCAAATGTTACTCAAATTCTTCAGGTAGCTTACTTCTCTAGATTTTAACAAGACACGACGTAAAACGTCAGTTGACACTGCATGTAACTGGAGAAATAACTTGATTATTAAATATTAAATAACACAGCAAAATGTGCTATTTAGTCACTGCCCATCTTAGCTGTCTTTGTACCTGGGGACTTTCCCCTTGCTCACAGACCAAAGGCCTGCTGATGGAATCACCTTCTTTCAGCGATGGCTTAAAAATAATGCTGAGAAAAGGAAAGATTATTCCATAATTAGTCTTATTCTCAATAGACCTGCTCCACTCCTACACAGGTTTTTTTGATAGCTTTGAGTGTGGGGTTTTTTAGCTCCCCTGTGCCTCAGTACTCCATCACTAAAATGGAGGTAGCTGACTTCCCAGCCCTGCCTACGAGAAGTCACGGGCTCCTCTCAGATACAGCCTCTTTTCTCAAAAGGAAGCTCTGTCTGGATGAAATGTGAGGAGTCTACATTTATCGGTGACCTCCAGGCTGGTGAAGGAGAAATTGTACAATACATCTGCCAGTCCTGGATATTTCTGCAGTGCACGTGCAGATCAGCTGGGCTGTGCTGGCACGGTAATGCACCATAGTTCTGAGAAGTGCCAGATTTAGTCATTTACTGCACATGTTCGACATTATTGTCAGGCATATGCAAAATAGCCCTAAGCTGTCCTGCTGCATCCTTCTCCCATCACATTGCAGATATACCTGGCTACTCTGGCAAAGGAAGGTCACCTAAATTGTTAAGACAGGTTTTAGCAGTTTGCAGAGCGCTGCACATTCATTTGTCAACTTCTTCATATGTGAAAACTTGTAATCATTCCTGGAAGAAAAAAAAAGTAAAGAACCAAGGAAATGCATAAAGAAGGTGTATAGCAGTTTAGGATAGAGAAGCTATGGAAAATTCTTAACAAAGATGCTTCAATAAAAAAGGAATTTTTGAAGAAGTGTGATGTTCAGGGAGAATCTGAAGGAATTGAAACACTGCTTCTAAAGCAATTCAGGAGGACAATAGTCCTGTCAGCTGCCACAGCACTATGCTGGCACTTAGAGGTCAGTAAAGTAGAATTGAAAGGACTTCTCTGCCATCTGAAAGAGACTCCATATTTTTCTAAGGCTTTGCATGATCTGAGAGAGCAATACCTGACATTTATTTGGTTTGCTCATTCTTTCTTCTCATGGGTATGCTTCTCTCTTTTTATCTGACTCTCCTACATGAAACTTTCTTATCATTATACGTTTCATAAAGAATCCCCAACAAAAAAGCTGCATGAGCAACTAAGCAGTCCACAAACAATAAACTGTAAAGCAATATCTGATCTGTACATCAAACCCATGTGGTACCTGGGAGCTGCATAGAACAGCAGATATTTGTTTTTACATGCTATACCATTCAGTCTGACTTTCAGTAGGCTTTAAAGCTGTTTCAGTATTAGCTCGTTTTATTAGGTTTTTTTTAAACTGCCTTAGACCTCAAGGTTATTTTGGGGTACCTCATTTCATTCCATAAGGAAAAAGTGATAGAGTGAGAAAAATCACCACGTGGAACATAGGTAATTTGGCAGTCACTGCTGACAGGGGCACAGATCAAGTTAAATTTAAGGCAAAATTACCTTTCACCTCCTCAAGGAACAGCTTCTGCAGCCTGCTCAAGTCATTGAAAAAGCTTGAACTTCACGTCAAAGCAATCTACTCTGCATGGGGATAAATAACTGGGGATTAGGCAATTTCAAAATTCAGGTAATTGCCTGAAATGAGCAATTTCTAGCAGCTAGTATAGCCAGCGTAATCACCCGCATAAATATTGACTCGTTTATTAAGAGTAATTAATGAGGAAACAAAACTGCAATAAAGGAAAAAAAAGTGAAAAGCAATCTTCTTAAAGGTCCTGAAGGCCTCTCTTTTCTATATTCTGTGTTTGTCAATGCTCTGAACTGGATTTTGCAATGCACATTTTCTCTGCTGATCTTTAAAATTTCAGCAAAGTGTTTCATAGTTATTTCAACTCATGAATTACGCAATAACTCGTGACAGGAGCAATTCGTTCATATCTCTGCTTCACCAGGAGGCAGAGAAACGAAAAGCCTCAGCTCCAGCTTGAGACTTTTTTTGTCCAGCACACAATCTCTCAAAATGGTACCTCGGAGATTTACTCTGCAAAATGATTAGGACACGTGCTCAAAAGGTACAGGAGCAGAATGGCTGAAATTAGGAGGAAGGACAAACGCACAGTAACATGGCACCACCTTTTGATTCTGGGGTGGGAAATGACGCAGCCTTGAAGGAATTTCAGGGCGCACCTTCCAGCTGCATCCGCCTCCTCCTCCTCCCCCCTCCATTCCCTTGTCATCGGCCTCTTCCGTCTCTGAATTTTCTTCCAGACTATAATCCATTCCAAGGCACTACTAATCTCCTCATTAATATTGCCTGTGCTTTAAAGCTGTAGTCCTGAGACCTTCTTAGAAGACAGTGAAATGCCATAAGCCCCATTTCAGAGATGAGAAACAGCAGCTGAAACACAAACGGTAGTAATCTGCTGCAGAACTGGGACTTGTTTCTCAGGATGAAGAAACATGAAACATGTTTCTCAGGATGAAGTGAATCAAGCCTTAACCATAGAGTTACCTTTCATCTTGAAATCCTACTGTTTGGACTCCTGCTCTATCTTGAATGAAAAGGATGTAAGGTAATCTTTAGAGTTTCAAGGATGTGACTCTTCCAAGGTTCAAACATCTCTCCATTTGCAACATAGGTTATCACATATATAGTGTCCCCACAAAATTTCTTTTCATTACTGAAATAGGACCAGCCACAGAATGCTTGTTAGTTGTGATTTTGCAACAGGCCACGTCCTCTTGCAAGTCTTTATTACTTCCACTTCAAAAGACGTGAGCTGGTCGTACTGGTTACTCATTCTTCTTCCTGGTGATGCTTATAATATGGGGCTCAGCATTTTCATCTTATCATCTGTCTCTATCATGTCTGCCATGAGGAACAGTGAGATATTTGGGATCAACAGTAGTTGTTTCCCAGATGTCATGAATATCTAAATCTTCTTGAAGTCATTTACTAAGTACCTAGAGCTTTTTTGATAGCTGTGTGGATAAGAGGGTAGGAGGACAGCAATGGATAAGAGGCTAGGACCAAACTGATGCAAAATAAACTAAGATAGATGCTTCATAATGCGTAAATGAAGCTGACAGAAATTTTTAAAGAGCAGGGGTAGCAGTGGAAAAATCTATGACCTGAATTTTAGAAATTCACTGACTGATTTAGAAGTTTTGAAATTACACATAATAAAATTACAGCATAATTTGAGTGAAATACATCAAATTTTTCTTCTTTTTTTTCCCCTGGACAGATACATGTCAGGACATAATACACAGTACAATGCATAGAACTTGTTAGGAGGAAAAGAACTGTTATAAAGAAGAGTGTAGATGAGGCACTAGAGAGAAGATTTGTCCTGTTTTAATATCAGCATTCAACATGTTGGCAAATATTTCCTTCAAGGAAGAATCAGCCTGATTTCAGGAATATGAGCTATGCCTGGATTAGCAGATTAAACAGAGCCAAGGCACAGGATTACAAATGTCTACACTGCTTCATTTTTAGTGTTTTCCTAGCATGGCTTTGGACTGTAAGCGTTAGCATCCTCCCAGCTAAGGCCTAGGCATCGTTCAGCATTTTACGATACTGTTTCTAATAGGCAGTTTAGCTGTAGCCACCCTGTTTTAGGGAAAAAAGATCAGTTTACACATGAAGACATGAGTCAGCTGCGATGCTGAGCCTCAAGGCAGTTTCTAACCTCTTCCGTGTAGTAACATGTTTATCTATATCTACACATATACAATTTATCTGTGGCAATGCAGTCTTCTCAACGTTATTATCCAGCAAATTATCCATAAACTCTGGTGGCAGTCCAGGAAAGGTCTCTCTCTCTGTCTTTTATAGCAGTGAAGCTAAAAAATGTAATTCACTAAGAACTAAAGCATGAGCAAGAACTAGAGGAAAAGGCAGTACAGCATGAAGCCAAACTTCTTGATACACACTACCCACAAGCACAGACACGCAGGGAGCCAAAACGTAATCTGAGCAGAGATGAGGGAATGAGGGTAAATCCTCAACAGGCTCTGTGGGGAAGGCTGGTGAGAGGCTGGTGAGATCACACTACCAGGTCGCAGCTCTGTGGCAGAACAAACAGTATTAAACAGAACAAGACTGTAGAGAAGCACTGCTTTTATGTCGCCAAAAAGGAAGCAGAATGAGATACTTGTACCAAAAAATTGAGATTGCTGGCATCTTCATGTAGCATTGGAGGCATAAAAATTATCTCCGTAGAGACAGTCATTCATGGTGCACTTCATACCACCTTGCAGAGACGATTACTGAAGGAAACACTAATCCTGCGCAAGTGTCTCTAAACAGGAAGAACAGGAAAAGTACATGAGCAATGACAGCCACTATTGCAGAGGAAACATTCAGGGCCATGGAAAAGAAAGTTAAAGAGACAGATCAGCAAAAATTCAGCTGATTCAAAAATCAGCTGTATTACCATAGCTATAATTGGACTTCGGGATCAATGACGGATCCAGTTCTAGCCAATGTGCAGAGACAGCTGCAGCTCACTCCCACTGGTACCAAAAGGCAGCACAACATGTGGGTGAAGAAGTGTGGCCAAGTGCTGGCAATATGCAGTAAAACATTTTTGAAGCTAGCAGGTGGAGATGGACTGCTAACACAGAAATTTAAAAAAACCAAAACAAACAACCAAAGGTACTATCACTTGAAATGTACAGTAGCTGATGCAAAGGTGGTACCATTGCCAGAGGATGTTACTAAAGCAAGCCACCAGTTTGGTTGGAATACGATGTCTGACTGTTCCCACCATGAAAGGAAAAGATGACAGTCACTCTGTGTCCTCTCTAGCAGCCTAACAGAGCCATACTGTGAGGAGATCAACTCCTCCAGCACATGCTGTAGTCAGCTGAAGACTCTCGGAAGATCTAGTAAGAAACATGAAGTGCAGACATCCCTCAGGCCTGGTGGAGCTGCTGAGGAAGGAACTGGGGAGAGCAGAAAGCCCAGACACCCTCACACTCACAGAAAACAGAGTTGGCAGCTGTGCCTTTTCATTTTTGCAGCCTTTAGAATTTTTATGGTGGTGAAAAGCCCTCAAGAATGTATTGGATGTTTGGGAAACCTCCCATCAGGGAACAGAGCCCTGCAAAGGAGTCACTATGTAGTAATCCTGAAGATATACTGCTTGATTTGTGTGTGACTAAAAAGGTCTCTGTTTGCAATGTTGAAAATAGGTTCTGGCATGCTGAATCACCCAGCCCCTGACAATCTGTGCTACGCCTTTTGCCAGGTACCGCTGAAGAAAAAAAAATGTCTCCAGACATCAGCCTGCCCTCAAAGCTATTCCAGCGATAACAGATAAAGAGAGAACAGGACTTTCAGACATCAGGCCTGCAGCTGGCAACGGTTATTGTCTAAGGCGATAGGAGAAGATAGCACAGGATGTCTTTATCAAGCTTAACAGAGCCAGAAGCAGAGTACTAGTCTGAAGGCAAAGGAGCTGGAGCTCAGGAGAAGAGAGGTCTTCACTATCAGAAATCTCTGGGGTCCTGGGAACTTCCAAACAGACTTTGAGAAATGGAAAGACCAAGGTCTTGAAGTCAATGCAAGAAATTACAAGAATAGCCACGTACAGAGTTTGCCTGGGATCCAGTGTGTGAGTAATACATAATGTTAAATGAAGGAATGAAGTACAGGCAATGCAGGTGGTGAGCCAGATTTGTAGCACTGCTATTGTTTTGAGCAGCAGGGGTTACAGAAGGTCCTAAGGCCTCAGGATGAAACAGAAGAGTAACACTGAAGCAAAACCAGCACCTCTCACTTTCTGTTACCACAGCAAAATGATGAATTTATACCGAAATAGAGATACTAACTCTATGGAGTGACATCATCTGTTCATTTTGGAGCACAAAGATAAGTGTCCCAGCTGTTAGCAGTGCAACTACAGTGCACACCACTGAGATGCCAAGAGTTGGATAGACGTAGAAAAGAACTCATGAGTTTGAATCCTTTGAACAAATAAATATGCAATTGATAAATAAACCAAAAGACACACTCACTGATCCGCTAATCTAAGATAAATACCCAAGAAAGTTACATTTTGTGGCAGATATGCCACATATCTTTCTGAGTACTGAGTACTGAGTTCAGCAGCAGAGGAGAAGGTCTCTGCTGTCCCTCAGCATGCAGCACGCTGCCCCACACACTTAACGCTGCTCGATAGAGCCTCCGACACAGCCATGGCTGCCAGGCAGAAACACCGTACTCCAGGGCTGGCTGCAGTGTGAAAACTGAATGCTAGAGCCTACTGCCGCTTCCTGCACCCGACACACTTGAAGGCGAGGGGAGCGAAAAATTTTGCCTACCGGGCAACAAGCAACTGTCTGCACTTTTAAAGGAAGAAATCAGAAAAAGTGTAATGTAGCTGGTTATATACGTGTGTAGGAAAAGTGACCAAGAAGAGAAGGTGTCATATAGATATACAAACCTATTCCAAAGGTAGGAAGCTGTTGGTATCACCCAGTTCAATCTAATATCAAAGAGTGCATGATGATGGATTTTACACATGCAGTTTCTGGCAGGGCAGTCACTACCTCAAGGACACTCAGTCAAAAATCAAGGTGGTGGGAAACCTGAAGGTACATTTGGCAAGGTAAGGCATGCTTGAGAGGGGACCATGGGCTTCTGCAGGGTGGAAAAAACACTTCAGCCGTTGCGTGAAGTGTTTGGTATGAGAATACCAGAAGTGAAACCTAGGCAAAACATAGATGGCCAAATGAAAGTACTCTAGTCCACCAACTAGAGTAAAGGGACAAGCACATAAATTAAAAAAATATCAAAATATTTTTTATTGTATTTAAAAACTCTATGAAAAGTGAAAATCTATGAAGCTACAGCAGGGTGTGGATAAAGTTCACGTCAGTATAAATGATAATTTAATAATACAAATTACACTCTGTATAATCCTTTATTGACAGAAAGCTCTAAATAAATACAATAACAATTGCTACATAGGCAATACTTGTGCAACATTTGGAGGCAGGAACATAGGCTGTTGGAGAGAAGGGTACTACAAGGCTTAATTTAAAATACACTTAACAGGTTTTGAAAACTTCAGTCTTAGTCTCTTCATGCTTCAGTTGCTAATTTGTAAAATAGGGATAAAGACACTTTCTTTCCCACAAATACTCACAAATGTCAGGTGACTGAAGTATCAGTGCTTGAAATATGATCACAACTATATGTCAGAATATGTATAAACATAAGTATATATAGATACATAAATGCATTGTAAATACATATGTACAATACATGACAAATAAGTGTACATCTCTGTCATATGAACACACACACACGGAAGACATGCATTTCCCAGAGCAGGAAATTTCGAACGATGCCTTCATGTCTCATTTTGCTGTAGGCAACAAACAATGATGACAACACCCCCCCACCCCCCCAAAGTCATAGATCTCAGCCATATTACACAATTCGCACCATGTTATTCTCAGCCACGTTACCAAATTGCCAGCACCCCGCTACTTCTCTTCCCCCAAGTCCCCCCGTCAGCACGGCGGTGGTAGCTGCCTGCCCGTGGTGCATCCTGGAGGTCTCAAGCATCCCCAGTTCACTGGCTGGCCACACGGTGGGGCGGCTGGCACAGGTCTGGCTGCGGAGAGCGGGCTCCTCCCGGCCGTGGCCGTGCCCAGCAGATGGCTCTTTCCAACCACCTAACGCTGGTGCGAGCCCTCGCTTCGCTCCCTGGATCCCCAGGTCAGCGTTTTCAAACCTTTTGTTCCTCTTACGAATAACGCCAGTGGCACACTGGAAGATCAGGGAAACGTAATACGGTGCAGAAAGCATTGCTTTCCAGGGTGTAATAGCTTTAGGTGGGACGTAACACACTTCTGTTTAATGAATACTTGTCACAGTACTGCACACATAAAGAGGGTTATATTTGTTGGACCAGAATCACATCTCAGTTCTGCTTGAGTAAATCTGAAATAGCTCAGCTGTGGCCAACGGGGATCCTACAGATGGGAATGACAGGGGAAATTGGCCCACTGTTAAAATATCTTCATGTAGAAACAATGTAGGAAAATTGAACTATGACCAGGTTCCTTCGTTATGGGCTAAATTGACTCTAAATTGAACCCTCTTAAGTCGGTGAAGTTACACAGGTGTGAAGGAGAGAGCACACAGAAGCCAGCCTTGTTTGAACTACTTGATCCAAAAGGAACCATTTTGCATTTTCTTAATACATTCAAGTTTATTTGTAATAAGCATTATTTATATATATATATATATATATCAAAATTAGAGATGGGCTTAGACCTCTAAGAGACCCACTTCAAAACTCCTTGACTTACTGGAAAGTTCAGACTGAATCAGTCTTTTGTGGTTCAATCATCATCATCTCTTTAATAGGCTTAAACTAGAATTACAAACCTGAATTAACCAAAACATGGAGGAACACAGTTCTATAACATGTCCTAAAAGCAAACCCGTTTTATAATCTTTCTGAATCTCAGAAGTTTAGATCTTATTATAGAACTGTACTTGGTAACTCTGACTTAAAGTTACTAATTTTAGAAAAGCTGTATTTATTGGTGCAAAACCTTCAAAATGTGGAGATTTTTTTACTTGAATTGGAAGAACTTTCCAAGATGCACAAATTTATTCTGACTTAAGCCTACAAGACTGGAGCTTGACATGATTTCATAACAGTCCTTATTTAAATTTGCTGCCATTTCTGCTGATAGTTCAGGTCAGCATTTGGAAAGATGAGCAAAACATGAAAGAAAAGGTATCCTAAAAATGTGTTTCAAAAAATTTCTTAAGGCATATATGTCGGGGCAATGGGAAGGGATGCCATTCCCTAATTGTTTCCCTCTACTCTGTTAATTTTGGGCTTAATCCTCTCTAATCACATCCATCCCAATCATAGTTGAGATACTCCTCACCTTCTAGCTCAACTAAAACTTTCCTGCTTCCGAAAGTTACACCACTTCCTTACTTTCCCAGGATATACCAGCTGGCACCACTAAGGGGGAAAAACGAAAGCACAGGGTAACACTGAAGCTGAGTTGATATGTTCTACATTCAACTGGCCATTGAAAACTGATCAATTTTTTTTTCTCATATTCACCACTTCACCTTTCCTTTGAAACGTAGGAGGCTTATGAATTGCAAGAGCTACACTGTAAGTGTGAGTTACTTGCGCTTTTACCCCTTCCGGGATGAAGTCGTCACCTGCATCGGTAAACCTCCAGAGCTATTTTTGGTATGCTCTGCTGGGCTCGGTGCCTCCTGGGGGTTCCTCTGAACCTCGCTGTGCTGCCTTCCATGGGCTCCATGGCAGGTCCAGGCAAAATGTGCTTAACAGTGCTGCCTGAGAAATATATTGTGCTCTGGGAACAGTGAACCAGCATAACTCATTTAATATTCTGAAACTATTTTTCTTGATTCTGCTATAGTTCATCCAAATATTTAACATTTTCTGATCCACGATCTTGCTAGTAATAGTAAGGACATAAACGCTGTCATGAGAAGAACTAAGCTGGTGATGGCTTAGCTTGGGTCCTTCTTCCCTCTTTGATAACAAACATAGTTCTGGCACCCTTCCCTTTCCAGAAAGCCAAGTTACAAAAGTCACTGCCCTTCTCGGAAAGCCTGACAAGGAAAGGGATTTTGTGGAGCTGTCAGAAATGGGGAGGCTAAAGTGAGGCTCACAGGTTGTTATTTAGGCACATGAACAAGTGGCCTGATGTAAAAAAAAAAAAAACGGGGAAAAAAACCCCGCCATTTCTGCTGTATCTTTGAAACTTTGGTCCTAATCATTTAGTTGGTGCAAAGCACATGCCAAGGTTTCAGGCAACAGAATTGCTTGGATCATTTCCTACCCACTTTGCAGAGTGGCAATTAGCAGCACAGTGGCATTAACAAGACAGCTTTACACGAACTCTCAAAGTAAAAGATAAAGAATCCCTAAAAGACCAACTACTTGTAAAATGTGAGAGGGAAGCTCTAGGCCTGATTTTTCGGAGGTGGGCGCAAGGCTTTGCTCGCAGGCAGCGTGACTGTCAGAGCCGTCCGCCACCCTCCGCAATCCCCACGCCTCCCTGGCTCCCCCAAGGAGGGGAAACCTCCTGTCTTCTGCACTCGACCTTTGTGTTGCCTTTCTTGCACGGGAATGGATGCCGCATGCCTCTGAGTGCCCTCTCATCCACATTTGCCATAAACACTCAGAACACCTGTTTACTCTGACTCACCCACTCCTCACGCAGACTCTCCCTTTTTTTGACAGCAGACCTCACTCAGGTAGTATGTGCTGCTAATATCCTTTCAGGACCATGTAATAACATGCCTTCTATCCAATTCCTAACATCCTTCAATCAGCTCAGCCAGTGGGCTAACTGCTTACGCTCCTGTGATTTATATAAGTGCAATTAATTTAAACTGCATCACTCCGGTGTTACGCTGGTGAAAATGCCCCGAGAGGGAGTATCTCACTGGTGAATCAGACCCTTTACTTTTAACAAACATACAAAAGAACAGATCCCGAGCCAGTGGAAATCTGCATGGCTCCATTCATTTCAACACACAAACTTAAACCAGCTCAAGGTCTGAATCACAGCTCATGTAACAGACTATTTAGATACAGACTAATACCTCACATCCTGAAATGCAATGCTTTCCCAGAGTTGGCAGGGGACGGGGACTTCTCAGACGGAACAGAGCTGAGAAGGGAGCAGGACCACAAATTTAAAAATGCTTTGTGGATTTCTTCATTTCTGTGGAGTTGAGGAAAGCAACAGCTTGTGTCTCTGCAAGCACTGCTCTCCTTTCTGGGAAGAGCTGCATCTGTTCCTCCACCCCAGCTGCAAAGCAGGTATCTGGGAAGTCCCTTTCCTTGCCACTTTCCCTTTCCTCCCGTAGCCAGGGTGTGTTCCCTGCAGCTTGGAAATCCATGTGACACCTTTCACTGACAGACACCACAGTCAGATGCTGAACAGCTGAATCTTTTTAATCAGTTCTTGAAAATGGCTTACTTTCTCTGCACTTCTTTTGGCACCCCTGATATTAAGAAGTCACGCAGCTTGACAAAGCATTTTACTCTTACGTGTCTTAACAGAACCAAGGGGATTTTTTTTTTTTTTTCCCCACATCTATTCCAACACCTGCTGCAAAAAAGGGCTGGGGTGGTCTCTGTAAAACACCCCTCCACGCAGCCTCCCGACAGGACAGAGCCCTAGCGGCACACCAGCACGGCATACCAGTATGTGCCCAGGCAGGTGTAGTTAATACACAGGGAGGGAGGGAAAGGGGTGGGGAGGGCAGACCAAGAGTCAATCAGAGTGTAATTTGTGTTAGAAATTTACCAGTGTTCAGCTGTCCATAATTTCAAAATGCAAATACTTTAAAATTAAAAAACCTATCTGTGACTGAACATCTCTAAATCAATCTAGATAACCAGAAAATTCTGTGGCACATTTAAGAGACTTTCATCCTAAATGAAATACATGATACAGATTATACCTTCATAGGAAATCAAGAGGTCCTAAATAAATTAATGGAGAAGGACATTTAAGAGACATTTAAATTACCCAGCCTATAATTTTGGGGGGTTTGCTTATCTGTGCATCTTTTAACTGCTTTGGATAATTTAGGAAAATTTCCTTGGCAGTGCTCTAAGAGGATAGGCGAAAGTGTGACATAACTACACCCAAGGAAGGAAAGGTCGAAGTTTTGCATTCTGCAGATTTTTAAAGTAAAAAAGAAAGTATTCTTCATTTGAACAGTCTGAAGCAGTATGCTTCAGATGATAAAACCTATCACCCTGCTCTGAAATGTCATCCTTTCCAGGGCTTCTCCCTCTCCTTGAGCTCACTTGCAGTATCTCGCCGGCCCTTCTGCCTGGAAGGGCGCAGGTTAGGGAGGCGGGCTGCTTGTCTCCAGCCTTTCCTAAACACAACTATTCAAAGGCAGTTCCCAAACGGAGCAGGCACGCAGTCAGTTCAAAGGCTTCCATCAGCTCTGCCGGCTAACTTGTTATCTTGTAACGTCCCCCCCTTCTGCCCTTAATGAACAGTTTGTTCCATTGTAATTCTTATATCAAACATCTGGAAACCAGACTCGTTTTAAAAAAAAAAAAAAAAAAAAAAAAAAAAAAAAAAAAAGAAAAAAAAATTTCAGTGCCTCTGACTTATCCAGGCCTCTGTCAGAAAGAAAAAAAGAATTCAGCTGAATCAGTAAGCCGACCTTTTTTTTTTAAAGCACTTTGACCAACACGTTTTTCTAGACCGAAATTCTACAGAGCAGCACACACCCGCTTTGTAGCAGGATAACGCGCTCTGACCGCAGCCTCCTCCTCCGTACCCAGCTGTCTCCAGCGGGAGGAGCTGAAACCTGAACCAAACCCTCCGAGCAGGGATTGGATCCCTCCTGCCAGCAGCCAGAGAGCCCTCCCAGAAAAACAGCCTGTTTGGAAAAGTGCTTGAGAACATCCCGAAGTGATTGGAGGAGCGGAAAACCCTTCCCCCCTGCACCTGACTAGTGGGTATTTACAGGACTTTTCAAGGCGCCTCTGCACTGCCACTACACGACCACGGTGGATGGACCGCGCGGGGCAGGCGGCGCGATAGGGACCGATGCGCTCGCAGTGATAGCGTGTGCGTGTGTGCTGCGCACCCGCTGGGGACCGTTACACCGACCCACGAGGAGAGCCTGGAAGAAGGAGAAACCCTGCATCCAAAATGCCACGCTCCTTCCTGGTCAAGAAACATTTCAATTCCTCCAAGAAGCCGAATTACAGCGAACTGGATACTCATACAGGTAACAAAACGAAATCTAGTGCCACCGCCTTGCCTCTGAGGTTGCGGTCGTTGCGTGGCAGTGCTGAGGAGGGGTGGGATTGCTTTTCAGGCTTGAGGGAATGCGTTAGTTCGTCGCTAGCTCTTTTTTCTTTTGCTTACAAGGAGGGACTTTTGAGAAATATGTCGATGCTGCCCAGAATGAATCATAAAGTTTGCTCATCCACTTGAACTCGGTTACTTAGAGAGGATTTGGAGTTTTCCTGTTCTGTATCTGCTGGTGGTGGAATCGAAACTTTTATACAAATCCTTCAGGAAGTTTCACTGCTTCATTGTATCAGGCTGCACGGATTTAGAAACAGCATGCTGCCTTGAAGAGACTCTCCGACTGTAATTTGTCTGTTCAAGGGCACTGTCTCTACCCATCAGAATATATGTATGAAATAGTACTTCCTTAATCCTCCTTATATTCGGATGACCATACTGAGTGTTTAATTTATGCACCTTTTAATCCCCAAAATGTTAATTTTGCTGCCTTTTGAAATACTTTTTGGTTCTCTTACCTTAAAATTTTCTTCTTTTTCCAGTGATTATATCCCCATACCTCTATGAAAGCTATCCAGTCCCTATCATACCACAGCCAGAGATCCTGAGCTCAGTAGCTTACAATCCCATTACTGTGTGGACTACAACCGGGCTGCTACCGTCTCCATTACCCAATGACCTCTCTCCGCTTTCTGGATACCCCTCATCTTTGGGAAGAGTCAGCCCACCTCCACCTTCTGACACCTCCTCCAAAGATCACAGCGGTTCAGAAAGTCCCATTAGCGATGAAGAAGAGAGAATCCAGTCCAAGCTTTCAGACCCCCATGCAATCGAAGCCGAAAAGTTTCAGTGCAGTTTATGCAACAAGACCTATTCAACTTTCTCTGGGTTGGCCAAACACAAGCAGCTGCACTGTGATGCCCAGTCTAGGAAATCGTTCAGCTGCAAGTACTGTGACAAGGAGTATGTCAGCCTGGGAGCACTTAAGATGCACATCAGGACCCACACGCTACCTTGTGTCTGCAAGATCTGCGGCAAGGCTTTCTCTAGACCCTGGCTACTTCAAGGACACATTAGAACTCACACTGGTAAGAACAACCATTACAACTGCAGTTTCTTGTTGCTATAACATCAGGATGCCCTTTTGCTATTTTTTCTCCACAGGTGGGAAAAACAGCACTGTTTCTTTACTAACCTTGAAATGCATATGCAGAATTTCAAATGTATCATCAAAAGGCTAAATTCTGCCTCTTGGGTGGTGAGTGGGAGGGGAGTGTAGCATGGTCTCATAACTGTGGGCCAGATACTGGCATAAAACAGCATTGCTCCCTTGACAATTTTAGGACGGTTTAGCCCATTTCCACTAGCTGAAGGTTTTGCTTTAAGGATTTTATGTTAACTTTCAGGCTTTGGAAATTGCTAACTTTGAGAAGGCTCCAGCTGACTCTGAAATCAAGCAGCAAAACAGAAAAGCAATGCATGAGGGGCTGCTATCTGACTCCTTAAGCAATTGGCAAGTTTTGCAGGCGCTATCTCAAGTCCTTAAGAATTAGAAACACATCATCACCAAAGCGCTCCTTTTTTCTGTCGAGGCAAAAACTTGATTTGGAGTATAACACTGGGTACAATGTAATGTCTGTACTGCTGTTTGCTGCTTTTCAGTCAAAGCCCTTGTCCCCAGTAATTCACACAGCGCTAAGCAGGAAAAGTTCTATGAAAATATTTGAAAATGTTGGGAGGAGCCCAACCTAAAAGTACTGCCTGCACCTGTAGATGCAGAAGGTGTCAGCAGCTTGTCTTCGGAGACTGCACTTAACAGCATATTCTGAAAAGACTGAGTTCTGCAAGTGCAGTCAGCAGTGCTGAAAGCTGTTGTATTTGTGGCCTGATTAACTTTTTATTACACATTCTTTATTTTAACAAATCCTTTCTGTTTGTTTGTTTGTTTATTTCTTAGGATAAAAGCGGGTTCTACCTGTCCTAAACATGTACATCTTTTTTAAAGCTTTATCCTATTTTTCCTTGATGTTTCCTTTTTAGGAGAGAAGCCGTTTTCCTGTCCTCACTGCAACAGGGCTTTTGCAGACAGATCCAATCTGAGGGCTCATCTGCAGACCCACTCGGATGTGAAGAAATACCAGTGCAAAAATTGCTCCAAAACTTTCTCCAGAATGTCTCTTCTGCACAAACATGAGGAATCTGGCTGCTGTGTAGCACACTGAGTCATGCAGTCAATGTTTACCTGGACTCGATGCATTTCTCCACTCCTGTTCCAAATGATAAGTGGAAATCCAAAGGCGTTTTCTCGTCTGCTTTTCAGCCAAAAAAACCAAAACACCACCAAACAAGCAAGCAAACAAAATAGTGGAAGAACTTAGAATGTCAGTAGAAATGAGCTTTAAGTAGTTTCTGTTCAGTCACACGTTCACATTCTTAAGTGTGAATTCTGAAATATGGGGAAAGACACCATGCATGACATTTCAAGTAGATATAAAGGAAGAAGCATTATCAGCTTTCTTTATAGATGAAGCCAAATGTAGGTCGTCTTTTCTTGCTTAGAAAAGGCTGCAAAGTTAACAATACATTCCTGCCAAGCCATTTCAACCAAAGAAACAGTATTTTAAGTGGAACTTTTAATAAAAATACTACCCAAGTGAATTTTGCTAGACACCATTTATCTCAGGTGCCTTAAAAAGTATTCCAAGTTTACCTTAGTAAATGTTTAATATTATTCATTGCTGTGTTTTTTATTTTATTTTATTAGAAGCCAAGGCCTTCATTAATGATCTGAAATGCTTTAAAACTGCATAATTAAGAGAGGAAAAAAACCACGTAAGAGAATGTACGAAAAATTGAAAGCCACAAATTAACCGCATGTGCCTTTTTTTTAAAAAAAAAAAAAAAAAGACTGTAGCTTCAAACATTCCTGGTGCATGCTTGACCATCTTTTAATATGGAAGAGTTCCTCTAAACTTTAATCTTTTCTTAAAAACGGGAATAAGTGCAAGAGAGGGGGTTCACGGGATTTTGACAATTATTTTTTCTAAATGCACAAAGGAAATGCAATATTTTCAGCATTACCCCTCCAAGTGCCTTTTTTATTGATGATTTTGTAAAGTATGTGGACATAATGTAAATATTTTTATTTTTATATGATTGAATGTGTTATGAATGAAAGTGAATTGTTGCCTATAGCAGCATCTAAAGATAACTTGAAGAAAGTGTGAAGTGAAATTTATGTTGTTTTCTAGCCACTTTTTTACAATAAACATTTTTAAGTAAGTTTTCTGTTGTTTGTTCTATTAAAGAAAACAACCATCTCTGCTTTATCAAGGCTTTGGAACATAGAAAAATGCAAATGTCTCTACATTACCAAACGAAGATGAAAGTGAATTTCAGATGTGAATACTTAGTTCACCAGTACTGAACATTAGAAAGGAATATACCCATTGCATTTTAAAGCATTTAAAACTGTACAGAACATTTTTCTAGAGTCACTGCTTTAAAACACTGTTGCTTTTTTGCTACTTACAACAGCATGACAGCATTGTGAAATATATTTTATCAAAAACATTTAAAAGGAACTTGTTTCTTGCATTTTAACAGTTGAAAGGATGCTATTAGAGCAGCCTTATTATAGTACTTGTGAGACTCTGACATTAGGAAATCTGGGCCTGATCCAAAGTTCATTAAAGTCGGTGGAGCCTTACAGGAGTTCAGTAATGTTTGCATGATGCTCTTTTGAAGTAGTGGTCAAGTCAGAGTACGATATACTTTATGTGGTCATTTCAGAAAGATTAAAGATATTTTTATTAAAGTATCTTACATATCAGAACTGTCAAGTGAATGTATTACGACTGTATATCAGCTAAGATATCACAGGAAAGAATTATCCAGTAATAAAAAGTAGAATTATTTTTCTTCAGATGATTTGACTAAGGACTCCAAGATCTGAACTATATAAAAGCATTAAAATATCAACAAATCATGTCTCATCATTACTGACTAGTGCAAAACAACACTACTTTCAACTTTTAACAAAGCACAAAGCTCAAAAACAGCTAAGCACTAGTTGACATCCAATCTAGAGAGGACTATGCCTACATTAGGGTTACCAGCAGGAGCAAGTAATAGCAAAACCAAAATTCCAACAATTTAACAAGAAGATTACAGTTGGATAAACACAAGGTGCAAATTTCTAGAAAAAGAGTACGTTTCAGTAAAATAATGCAACAGACCATGCGTGCCTTGTGTCTCCTCCAGCTGAGTCCTGCAGAGGAGTGCTTTAGCAGGACTGCACTGGAGTAACTTAGGCAACAGGCGCATGACGGAAAATTTGTACCATTTCCCCACGGGAAGCACTGTACTAAAAAAAGTTCAGGTCAAGTGAAGCTTTTCATATTCTCCAAGCATCTTCTGACAAAATCTCAAGGTTATAACAACCATACCTAGGACCTGTTAAATTTTTTTCAGGAAATATCTAGAGAGTTCAAGAAAGATAGGGTTAGTGGGAATTTGTGAGGTAACATTTCGAAATGAACACGTGAAAGCATCAAATACCCTTGAAAAGTTTCATGTCGTTACTCTATTGATTTGCACTTCCATGTCATTTGCTTTGAAGTTCTTAGGCTCCAGCAGCTCTTTGTGCAGCTTTCTCTTCCCAGAGCAAAGTTTACCGGTGTATGAGTAAAACTCTGGCAGTCAACAGCTATTTGTACTGTCAAAGTTCTAGGTTTGCTCTCTTGTGTCATGTCACAAAGGCTTTTCCATTGTTTTAATTCACCCTTTAAATTCTCTACGCCCATAGTAAATGAAATAGCATAAGAGCTTGACTTCTTGAATGAGTGGAAATGCTACTGTTGTCCTTCAGGGAAATCAGATGAAAACTTCATCAAAATACAGTATGCTAAACCAAACACAAGTGGAACTGGTCTGATTTGGAGATGACAATTAAGATATGCTACTTTGCATGCCTGTAACACCTGTACTCATAAAACACAAAGATGGGAAATGCTAGAAGCTCTTCTGGCTCGTCTCTTTAATTGAAACAGAGTGCTCTATCACAGATTTCTAGCTCTCTGTCCAGTTGCAGCATAAACTTCCCAGGCAGCTGAATTTCTCTTGCTTTTCCTGTGAGACTGCTTTCTATCTGCTGTCAGGACATTTCTCCAAAACATTTTCCATTAGTAGTTTTACCTCATTACTCTAGAAATGCCCTTCTGTACCTGCGCAAGCTATTTATCAGTGTAAATTGAATTCTGTTCTGAGCTGCTGGTCGATGACTCCTGTGACTTTCTTGAAATGTGAGGGAAAAGCTCCCTCCATGGTGAATCAACCCATTGAAACTCTTTGGCCATTGCTACATTTCTCACAAGGCATCTCTGATTTTATATCCAAATAATCTGCTTTTAAAATCTTTCTTAGGAAAACATGCTCCCCGCACTCCAAATATCTTCATTGCTCTTTTCCAAAATCAATCACATTTTTACTTTTAACTTTTGCCACCAGTGCTAAATGTAGTTCTTTTAAGTGAAAAGTTAAGCTATCAAAAGGTCAGCCTCTCCTCTAAAGGCACCTGCATGATAGCAACCTATATACAACATACTTCATAGCTTTTTTTTAACTCTTCACTAATGAGTTGCTGAAACTCATTAAAATCAGTAGATCTGGGGAAGGGACTTTTGCTCAGAAGTTACTCCAAATACTCTAAATATATACCTTTTTGGTTATATGATTGCCTATTATAGGGAATAAGAGCTAGATCCTTCCTTTAGTATGTTCTGGCAATTTACTTTCACCTCCTGAGTGTACTTTCAGTGTGCAGAGAAGAGCTGAACCACCGCAACACATGTAAGGTTACAAGTTGAATGCACGAGTTTCTCAAGGCTGAAGACAATAATTGATTCACTTTGGTTTCCTCTTTTCTCTTCCCTTGCTTCTGTTTGGGTGTGCTTTTCACCTCAGAGACTGCAGAATGAAGAAAGACGTGCACGAAATGAAGACAGAACAAAGTACACATTTATGCTCGAAGCACTGCAATTATCCTACCATCTAATGTGGAGTTCAGAAAAGGAACTTATGCACTCACCAAAGGGTTAAAATAAGTGCCTCTCAGATTAAGGCACCATGAAATCTGTCTTCTGTATTTTACTCTATTATTTGGATTATTATGGTTCCTGTTATCGTTAAGCAAGCTCAGGGCCTATTACTCTAAGCTCCATAAAATCATATAAAAAAGAAGCACCCTAAAGATCCCGTAATTTCAATTAAAAAAGAAAGGACAATGGGAAACCTGGTAATTTAATTCTGATGTCTTGTGCTACAGCTGATTTCCCCGCCACAAAAACAAATCAATATTTCATCTTAAAATATATTTTTATTTTTGAATAAGACATTTCCATTTATGAAAATTAATGCTTTAAAAATAATATCTTAAAATATATTTTTATTTTTGAATATAAGACATTTATTTATGAACATTACTGCTTTAAAAATAATGTTTTTTACTAGCTGTCCCAGATGTTTGGTGTCTCTTTAAAGTAGGTGTTTTAACAGTTATTATATATAAATTATAGTTCTGATTCACAGAAAAATTAACATTACTGCTTTAAAAATAATGTTTTTTACTAGCTGTCCCAGATGTTTGGTTTTGTCTCTTTAAAGTAGGTGTTTTAACAGTTAAAATATATAAATTATAGTTCTGATTCACAGAAATATAAAGTGGTGTGTGAGGAGCACACTCCAACTTGCATATATTGTAGCATCAAATGACAGCTGCAAGAAATAAGAATAGACAGTGCTAGTAAAATCACAGAGGCACAGAACGGTTGAGGCAGGAAGGTGCCTGTCCTGGTTTCAGCAGAGGTAGAGTTAATTTCCTTCCTAGTAGCTGGTACAGTGCTGTGTTTTGGATTTAGGATGAGAACAATGTCGACAACACACCGATGTTTTAGTTGTTGCTAGGCAGTGCTTACGCTAGTCAAGGACTTTTCAGCTTCCCATGCTCTACCGACTGAGAAGGCTGGAGGTGCACCAGAAGCTGGGAGGGGACACTGCCAGGACAAACTGGCCAAAGGGACATTCTATACCATGTGACGTCATGCTCAGTACATAAACTGGGGAAAGCTGGCCGGGGGGGCCGCTGCTCGGGGACTGGCTGGGCATCGGTCGGCGGGTGGTGAGCAATTG
>NW_008796043.1:229364-316867 GCF_000699145.1 Aptenodytes forsteri
GGAGTGGGCGCGCGGCTGTGTGGTGCTCAGTTGCCGACTGAGGTTAAACCACGACAGCGCCTCTGGAGATTACCTAGTCCAATCCCTCCGCTCAAAGCAGGGTCAGTAGAGTAGTTTACCCAAGGCTGTCCAGTTGGGTTTTGAATATCTCCAAGAATGGAGACTCCATGACCTCTCTGGGCAACCTGTGCCAGTGCTCGGTCACCCTTACAGTAAAAAAGATCTTTTCGTATGTTTAAATGGAATTTCCTGTATTTCAGATGGTGTACACTGCCTCTTGTCCTGTCACTGGACAACACTAAGAGTCTGGCTGCCTTCTTTACTCCCTCTTGTCAGGTATTTATACACACTGATAAGGTCTTCCTTGAGTTTTTTCTTCTCGAGCTGTCTCAGTCCCTCCCGTATGAGAGATGCTCCAATCTCTTAATTATCTTTGTGGTCCTTCATTGGACTCCAGTATTCTCATGTCCACCTTGTACTGGTGAGCCCAGAACTGGACCCAGCACTGCAGATGGGCTTCGCCATTGCTGAGTAGAGGTGGAAATACCACTCAGTTTCTGATAGGATGCTGACAGAATGCGTAAAGGTTGTGGAAACCGTATAAGCCATAACAGTAGAGTACAAACAAAAATGATGCTTGCGTGTTCTGTCCCTTCTCCCCAGAAATTTTAATTCATTCCAAATCTATACAAAGTCATCAGGAACTTTGAATGGTATGGAGGACGGGACTGTGCTTTCCTGTGAGAGCAAGAGTTGCCCTGTCCTGTTGCCAAGTGCAGCATTAGGGTGCCTCAGGTGAGTACGTGACATGGGTTTCTTAAAAGGGCGCATATCTTGCTGCAGAGGCATATCCTTTTTGAGACACTGTATGAAACATGGCTTAGCAAAGCATCTGAGGCCGTGGTGCAGCCTGGTTGCATACTTGCATTGCTGTCTCTTCTGAGGGACACATAGCCAAACCGGGCTAGAGAGCTAAAAAAAATTTTTTTAAAAATGCACAGTGGTGGTGTTTTTACTTGTTTGGCAGTTTGGTCACCTTGTTCCTCTGCACTTACCTTTTCAATACTTCAGGAATGCCATCCAAACCAATACTTTTTTGTGTTTTTTCTTCTTCTGGTTCGCTCACCATTTTGGGTACAAAAACATAAGTAAGTTCTCCTTCATGGCCTTCCTTCTTTTGTTTTCCCCATGTCTCTGTAAGACAAACGTTATTGTGAAATGCAACAGCTACTTGCCTTTACATCTCTCTCCTCTTTCCCTTTTACCTGAGTATTGAATATACCCATCTCTTGTCTCTGTTCCTCTCTGCTTTATATGCACAACCAGAAGTTTGTCCAGTGCGTATGCTAAGTAGCTGCGAGGTGGATGAAGATCATAGTTTGGCAACCTTTGCCAAGAGGGAATAAATGCCCTTTTATATCTGTCATTTATGCAAACATATTTTTACGTGATTTTGTCAAAAGAAGACACAGGAAACAGCAATCACATGAATGCCAGCTCAAATTCACATGGCCTCCAACATTTTTAGTAGCCTTCATCCTGTAAGCCTGGAAGAGCAACTGAGGTACATGCAGACATTCACACGGTCTCTTCACACAGGTAGACATGCAGATGACCAGCCTGCACATTCAAATATGCAAATCCTTTCACTGCAACCCTAATTTGGGGGATCTGCTTCAGAAAAACCCACAGAAAGATCCCTCGCTTTCTTGTTAGAGCCATCCCTCAATTTAAAAAGGGGTTTAAATGCAAGCACAAGGGTGCTTTCTAGCAGGACAAAGTCGAAGGAGATTGTTCTTCAAGTTGTTTGCCCATCCACTCAGCCTAGGAAGGACTGAGACTGCTACACGTTCTGGAATACTTTCCTAGAAGGTTAGCTTTATATTACTTATACTATAAAACAGAGCTTTTCCGCATCTTCTTCAAAGGCACGACCTGGGAACACAGGAGCTTGGTCTAACAAATCCCTCACAGAGAAGCGCCTACGTCTCGCCGAGTCCTGTGGGTTCCCAGTACAAGCACTGAACATCAGAGTACAAAGTCACAGACATCCGCTAAGTCACTAATAAGAAGCAGTTAAAGTATAAAGTTGCACTGCAATTAGCTCAGATTTTGCACATGTCCCTAAACCAAAGTAAATCCCTTTGAATGTAACCTGCCCTCTCACGTGGGCTGGCAGATCATCCACAGCTGACAATGAATAAAGAGTTAGAAGAATGAAAACTGACAGTTATTAAGTAACTCCAGCAAAAATTGAATTAATAACAATCAAGAACTTAAAGTAATAATATTATGCATAAAAGACTAATAAAAAACCCCCCATCTCTGTAAAAGCTACATCATATTTAGCATTAAATCATTAATTTTTTACATCTTTAAATGTGATAAAAAGATATTTTGGAAGACAGTTCACCAAGATTTATAGCAAAGCATTCACTATTCCTCTGTAATACATGAAACCAGGCCAGGTTGCTAAGTTCCGGGGAAATTACAAAAAGAATCTTGTGACTCGTGATGGACATTTCCGTGGTGTTTGTGAAACAACTTGGCATCTCAGTCCAGATCCTAACTAGTTCCGAGTGGACAAGGCCCACACTCAAAAACAGTCAAGATTTTTTGACAGCCCTGACTTACTGACAGAAAATCGCTTTTTTTTTTTTTTAATGGCTTTCAGCTTCTAGGTAGTTTCAAGAAATCGCTCCACTCCATTTCTCTGTCCTCACTTTTCCCACTGCTGGAAGAAAAAATAGTTGCTCTTACTGATTTTTTTATTTCCCAGCGACCTCTCCTCACAGGTTACAAAATCACCACTGCAGGTTCTGGTTTGGTGGTCACAGCAGAGAGCCATGACTGAGGGCTGCTTCCGAATATTTGAATCCAAATGCTCTGTCTGTCCTGAGAGGCTTCAGTATGTCGCACTGGCAGGACAACATGGGTTCTGGGAACAAAGAGAAGAAAAAGAGAGGTCTTTAGGACTGTTAAAACATCAGCCTTCATAGGAGGACATTCTATTTAATATGTGTTTACAAGCAGTAAATATAGATTACAAATTACCTTCCAGGTCAGGCTTCTGTAACAGGAGAAACTCAGAAGTTCAATACTGCTTAGCTCTGAGAAGAAGTTTTGACTCCAACTAAGGCTGCAACTGATAAATCAGGTATTTCTGATTACTGTTCTTATTGCCACAAAATATTGTAGGAACTAAGGACATAGTAGATTTTTTTTTAATTACACAAATATAAACTATGAACAACAGGAACATCCAAAATCATGATAAACTATATATATGTAGTTATATAAAAACATGTAAAATTAAATGTACAGAATTAAAATTGGGAAAATATTTTAGGAAACAGTTCTGCTACAATCTGGTGGGGTTTTTTTTAAATCTAAAACTTTTAACTAAAAATATGTTTCCATTTTTTGTCAGCTTTTTAAAATAGGAATATTCATATTTTCCTTCAGATAAAGCATTCTTTTCCAGTTTTGAAAAAAAAAAAACAAACCACATGTATTCTTCCTTTCTACCAAACTTACTTAGATCCCAGAAGGCACTGAAGAGAAAAGAGTTATTCTGAAAAAATCATAAAACACTCCTACTGTTTTTTATGTCATGTCTGGCATTCTGGTGGTGAAAATTCTCCCATGTACAGGCTATCCTGGGATTGTCCCATACAGTGATTTTCTCCCAGTGAACTTTGCATTTGCCACTGTCAGAAGCAGTATTTCAAATCTGTACAGACATTTGCTAACAGAAATGGCAATTTTCAATAATCCTTTGCTGCAGTACGATTCCATGTACTACATCACGTGTTATTTGTTTAGGTTTGCAGTGTTAAGAAGGAAGGAGAGCCAGCAGTCTGTAAGCCTAGGCATCTTGTTCTCCCTAAAACACTGACCTATGTGGAGCTCTATGGGTCCATCCTTCTAGTAAACTTTTTTTCTTGCTGTATAATCACGCAGGCTGGAGAGGAATCAGAATTATCTGTGATGAGCTCTTGCCTTTTCCTGCATTGCTACAGTTTGTATGTCAGATTGCTGTGCAAACAATGATGAGGTTGCAATTCTGAGTTTCTGTGGTAAGTTTATAGTTTTTTTAACATCTTTCTGCATGCTTTTTGTTATGTACTGGTGGAAAGAATGCACGATATTGATTTATTATTTAGGCCAAGTTCAAGTGATTTTTGAAAATATAATTCCTCACAGATTTTCTGATAACTGCAGACATGATATTAAATTGGACCTTCCGTATATTTGAGAAGCTTTTTCTACTCATCTTCAGTAAATGCCTTTCCATCTTGTATATATCTCCCTGTTCAAAACAAAAAGTAAAAATTTCACGAGACGTCTCTTGAACACAACCTGAAATTATGGATCTTCTCTGCACTTTTAGACGATGTGCTCAAGAGGGGAAATGCTGCACGTACAATGCTTGCTGCTGCATGTTGACACTGTGAGAAGAAGTGGTGTCACAGTTCTTAAAGAAAATAAATGCCTGTTTGCATCTTAGGTCACTAATGGAGAGGAAGGATCTGTTCTGTGGCATTCGCAAAAACAAAAATATGTTGCCATCGCGTGTGTGATTTTGGTCCCCCACTTTAAACAGGAAATAGCTTTTAGGTCTTTTAGTCCAGATAATCTTCTCTTACTCACATTACTTTGTTCCTAAACATAAAGGAAGTTGTTTTCTGAGAAAGATCTTAGAATCTGGCATAGAACTTTTTCTAGGGGCCCATAACTAAAATTGCAACATATATTACCTACACAGATGAACACTATAGCTCAGTATCCATGCAATCCCTCATTTTGAAAGGAGGAAGTAATATTTTGAAGAGGTGTCATGTAAAGTCAAACCATGCATTTGTATTGCTCCTTCACTGATAGATTATGACCAAGTCAAACTATCTAGGAGCAGGACTGTCTTCTCCCTTGAAACAGAGCCACTCTTGTGAATGTTAATGCTCACTGCGTTGGACGAGATTGTCCTTTAGCCTTATTCTCATGTTCTTTAATGCCCTGGTAGCGGTGCCTTACACGCTGCCATGAGCCACCGCGCTCTGACCTGGTGCAGCTGGGAAGAAAGCAGGCCAGTATTTCACTCAGGTATCTAAGGATGAGCCTTCCCTCCAGGAGATTTTGCTGATGTAACTGCAGCAAACTCTCCTAGCATATACGCAATTCATATTGACAAAATGTGCTTTGCCAGCAGTGCTTCTCCTGGTTGCCCAAGCACAAAAGCAACTTGCAAGGCAGTATAACTACAACTAGACTTTAGCTTTTGTTAGTACAGAAGTTCTGCAAGGGAAAAAAAAAAAAAGAGAAAAAAAACCCAACAACCCTACACTCTTGGCAAGAGTTCCTGACACAGACCTGATCTGAGTCTCAGGACAGTGCAGTTTGCACACCTTCTTGCTCCCAGGATTGTGCCTAAAGTATAGCCCAGACATTAATGCTTAAATGACAGGATTTTGAGGTGATTTGTGATGGGAGTTAGGGGTGGGAACATGTATGCTTGGTGGCAGAAGAAGAGCCGGAAACAGTCCTTCTCATGGTGGGACTACAGCAAATATGCTAGAGTTAATCTGTTTGCTTTCATTTTGTTTTCTCCTTGCCTGTTTTTAGTGAGGATGAATAATGTCCATGTCTTGTAACACCTCGGTAATAGTTCAGCAGGATTGCTGTGACCTTTCCTGGTTGGACCAGGACTGATTAGCTGCAGATTTTGGTATATGAAACTCAGCTGACAAGCCAGGCTTGCAGAGTCTGTACTGTTGCAGTTTCTGTTGAGGAATGTAAAATGATCATTTCTGTTGCTCTTTGAGGGGGAAACTAATAAGTTGGTGGAAAGGGAGAGTTGAATTGAAATGCATTTCTTTAATTACTCCTTCTGATTTAGTTTTTGCAGATAACTGCACATGCATGGACTAAGCTGAGCTGGGAATGTTGCATTTTGGTTTTAGCCATTTGAACCTCCCATCTGCTTATGCCAAAGATGAACCTTTCCAGGTGATCTAAAATGTAGACTTAAGTGATGTGAATGGCAGCCTTCCTGTTTTAAATTCCAAGTTGTAAAAAGAGAGTTGCATTGTCAATCAGCCAGCAAATGGTGCTGCACTGGCCTTTCTAGAAAAACAAACAATGGGTAATAAATGACTTTATGGTAGGATTGAATTTAAAACAAAAAATCCTTATCAGTGCAATATGTTTTCTGGTCCACTAAAACTCTTCTGTTTTAATCCATTCCAGCTATGTTACATTTCCCATTTTCTTAATTAAAACAAGCCCTTCTAAACATATATATGTATGTATACATACAAATGTGAGTATGTATATACAAACATATACATGGAAACAATTTCTGCACTTAGGCAGAGATAGAATTAGAGTAAAATGACACTCTAAATGTTACTTTATTTTTTTGAGCAGTACTATTAATGTGGCACATTCCCATCCTCCTCTCTATTCCAAAATCTCAATTTTCATTAAAAAAAATACAGTGAGTCTCTTGTTCCTATAGTTACCCAGAAAAAAAACAGAGCTTTGACAGTAATCAAGTGTAACCAATACACTTGTAGTCACCTTCAAGCAGCCAGACAACATACTGCAAAGGCAGGCAAGTCTGAGAGAGATATGCAGCTCAAGGCAGTATATTGGCACTGCTTCACTCAGAAAGGTTTCAATGGGGACAGTCCTCAAGGAGATAATAAATGTTAGCTGAGGAACCAGTTCTCTGGCTGACCAAAGCATGGAAGGAGAGTGTGGGAGAACGCCATAGTGAAGGTCTTCACTATTTATTGAGTGGCATTTTACTTTGGTGTTGCAAGCAGCAAGAAGTCAAAGCAAAAAGAAGACAAAACAAACTGCTTAGCTGGTAAAAATAGAGTGCAGGAGTTCCACTGCATCCCGGGGGCCTTTCAAAGCTAACAGGTACACCTGAAACCCATGAATACATGGAGCCTCTTGGTTCATACTGGATTACATTTGTAAAAATATAGAAAAATTCCACTGGGAGTGGCATCTCCTAGGAAGATTTCTGAGACTCAACACTGGAAAAATATTATTGTTTCTACCCTCCCTTTCCATTCAGTTTGTGCTTTTGAGCAACATAAGATGCATGGCACAATGAACCAGTCCATGGACTGGCTTCCAGAGCCAAGTAGCCAATATGCTGCAGGCTGGCTAACAGACCTAAAGGGGATGCACTGTATTCATTTACTCAGACAACATGTTTTCCTACAGTTTTCAACATCTGTAAAGGACACTCAAGCAAATAGTTCCCATACTAGTCAAGAAATCTTCCTTATGCTGATGGAATACAGGCAGTTTGTGTTCTTTACTCGGACTGTTCCCTGACTTTAATGGCAACACTTGAATATCGTGTTCCTGTGTAGGTTTACCATGCCCCTGTGTTACCCTTTTTCTCCTGCAGAAATTACGCTGGGACACAACTGAGGTTTTGGGTTTGGATTTGTCCTGTACATTCAGCAATCTCATCAGAGCAAATTAAAGAGCCAGGTATCTTCCTGTGCACATGAATCTATCACTTACGTGTGTTCAGGAAATCTGATGCATTCAGGAAACACTGGTCTTACCAGGTGTGAGCAATACAGCTGTGCAGAGCACTCACAGCATCACATCAGACCTATTGCATAAATGCAAACTCTTGATCTGCCCCTAAGTGAGAAGTCACATGCATCTCCAAAGTTTCACATTTTCTATACATTCAGAAACCTTCTGGAATATCAAGGAGAACATAACAATCTTACTCCTACACAGATGCTCTGAAAAAGGGGAATCTGTTTGTGCCAGGCAGTGCAGTGGAGAATTTCACCTTTTAAGAGAGATGAAGATGAGAGATGAAGATGAGAGATAAGACTCTGCCTACATAAGCAATGGATATACAGCACAAATCCAACCCTCCTTCATCCACGCCTCAGCCCAGGAGCTGCGGATTATAACCTTTCACCCCATACTGCACACAATCAGTGTTCAGCTCCCAAGCGCAGACCTAGTTGTATGCTGGAGTGTTCAAAGCGCCTGGTTCCAGTGAATAGACACAGTCTTCTCTTTTTTGGCTCCCCACTAAGTAATGCCTGCAGAATATGTCAGACAAATGCTGGAAAGGTCAGGGGGCAATGGCTAACAGGAAAGCTGGTTCTCATGGCTCTATCCACAGGATAGGGTGGATGCATTTCCCAGTATGTCCCACAGTCCTGGTCTCTGGGTGCACATCTGGTTACATTCTCACTGCATGTCAGGGTAGAACATCGGTGAGCAACCTCACTTTCCTATGGAGGTGTTGTGATTTAACCCGGCAGGCAGCTAAACACCACACAGCCGTTCGCTCACTCCCCCCCCCAAAAGGTAAAACTCATGAGTTGAGATAAAGGCAATTTAATAGGACAGAAAAGAAAGGGGAAATAATAATAATGATAAAAGAATATACAAAACAAGTGATGCACAATGCAAGTGCTTACCACCTGCTGACCGATGCCCAGCCAGTCCCCGAGCAGCGGACCCCTGGCCAGCTTTTCCCCTAGTTTATATGCTGAGCATGACGTCATATGGTGTGGAATATCCCTTTGGTCAGCTGGGGTCAGCTGTCCTAGCCATGTCCCCTCCCAACTTCTTGTGCACCCCCAGCCTACTTGCTGGTGGGGTGGGGTGAGAAGCAGGAAAAGGCCTTGACTCTGGTAAGCACTGCTCAGCAGTAACGAAAACATCAGTGTGTTATCAACATTATTCTCATCCTAAATCCAAAACACAGCACTGTACCAGCTACAGGAAAGAAAATTAACCCTATCCCAACCAAAACGAGGACAGGAGGGAAGCTTGGGCATAGAGGCAAGGTACATTTCTGTAGGTGTCCTGTCCTACAGTAGGGTACAACCAATCCTGTAATGTGTGAATTTGCTCTAAAGTCTAGTCAGAGCCATTATATCCCAAATTTTGTTAACATTATATATCCTTTCCATAGGCCAAAGGTCAAAAACTTTTCTGTCAAGAAAGTGCTTTCCAAAGGCAGTGTGGAAACAGTGCGGTTTGCAACATGTCACATGTGAGTCAGAGAAAGGAAAAAAACGCAGGATATCCGCGTGTGTCCTTGTGGCTTGACCTTCAGGCCACTCCGTTCCACAGGTAGCTGTCATGCTGCAAAGCTTATGTGGGAAACTCACAGAACAGCAGAGCTGAACAGAATCGCAGCTGGTGGCTCAATGGCAAGAGCTTTCCACCCCTGTACAGCTATTTTAAAAGGGGAGAGGGTTTCAGAAGCTTTCAGGAAGAAAGCACACTTAGATGCTGCCCTATTTAAAATCTGGCCTTGCGTGTGCTAACTTGAGTAGCAAGTTTGGAAAATGCCATCAAGGAGATTGTGCTATAAATTCAGATTTAAAACCCTACCAGGTAGAATACAGGCTCAAATCCGTCTCCCTGGACTGCGCCTGGACTGCTGTGCTATGAGTCACAGTCCATCTTCCTCTCATTCCTTCTTACACCTGGATACCTTGCAGACTGGTGGTTAGACCACTTGGAGGTGGAAAACTGGTTCAAATCCTACCAGGTGGGGTGATGCCTAAACCAGGAAGCTCCTGGGGCTAACCAGACACGCTCGCAGCAATGTATGAATCAGTACAAGAGGATGACTTTTTTCTAAAGTCTTATGAATGTTGTCTTGTATCTTCTTACCTTTTATTGCAAGCAGTTCCAAAGATATACTTTAAATGCATTAATCAGATTATATTGTACATATATATTTAACGTAAACCTGTGA
The DNA here is from genome assembly GCF_000699145.1 of Aptenodytes forsteri. NCBI lineage: Eukaryota > Metazoa > Chordata > Aves > Sphenisciformes > Spheniscidae > Aptenodytes > Aptenodytes forsteri. The sequence goes on from NW_008796043.1 coordinate 239,137, forward strand.
GAGTGGTCAGACACTGGCACTGGAACAGGTTGCTCAGAGAGGCTGTGGACTCTCCATCCTTGGAGATATTCAAAACCCGACTGGATACAGTCCCAGGGAACCTACTCTAGCTGACCATGCTTGAGCAGGGGGGTTGAATGAGACAATCTCCAGATATGCCTTCCAACCACAAGAATTCTGCGATTCTATGGTTAAAAAAAAAAAAGAGAGAAAAAAGTAAAAAAAAAGAAAAGTAAGGGTTTTTATATTGATTCTATGGTTAAAAAAAAAGAGAAAAAAGTAAAAAAAAAAAGAAAAGTAAGGGTTTTTATATTTTCATGTCAGTAAAAAGCCCTAGAGAAAAGTGAAATTATTCTGGATCAGATTGATGAAATGTATTTATTATTTTAGCCATGGAACTGCAAATTCAGTTACGGTCTTAATTCCAGTTACTGAATCCTCCTAAATTCTGGCCTTGTTTTCACTCTGTTGAGGTACAACAGCATTGATGGATGTGTGTGGCAACAGTGTGACTGGGATGTGAAATCATGTGCTTTCCCCTCACATGAAGAGGCATTTCAGCAATGATTAATCACGTATTTTCTCCTTTGGCAGCTATTCACAGAGGTTTTCCTTTGCAAGGCACGATATCTTTTTATTGTCATCATGGTGAAGTCCCTAATAACTGACATTTACTGAGGGAACTAGGTGCAGATTTGTCCGAGATGTGTAGGAGATGTGCTAATTCCACGTATTATCAACGTGGCTTCAAGAAATCTCAGAAATGAAAGTCCTCCAGTTGAGATTTATTGAAGTTTCTTAAAGTCCTGAATTGTTTTCCCTTGGAGCATTTAGCTCAGTAGATCTTTATCAATCTATACCTGTACATACATGAAGATCCATACGCAAGGACACATGTTTACAACAAATTGCTGAGACTCTCCACGCCTGAGGTTGTTTCTGCATATTCATGAGTACACCTAAGGGCTGAAATATCTTTTCTGCATGACAGATTTTGCGCTAATAATTTGTACAGTATATCATTCAAAAAAGGTAGCTATTTTTGAACAGACATTTCTGAAACATACTTTCATGGTTCCCTGAAGTGTTCTTGGTGTATTTAATTAAAACAGATGCTATTTTATTTTGGTGAAGCAAATGATAAAATCTTAGAGAATCTTTCATGAGAAGTATGTGTGAGAAGATTGGAAATCCCACAAACTAAACTATTGCGTTTCCTTCTTTCCATTGATCATTGCCATGTTTCTTAATGCCAGATCCTCCAGATCCTGGAAAAATCATAATACTAGGTAAAACTAGTAAATAAGCATTGTGAATAGACAGCAAGCTGGATGTTGAAATACAGGGTCCTATCATTAAAATTATATTCCCATGTCTTATTCATTTAGGATTATGATTTATTTATGGCAAAAGCCTTTAAAAGAGGTGAATGAAGTTTCTTATCCTGATTTGGATATATTAGGCAAATTCACCATTCATTTTCTCTTTTAATTTGGTACACAATCTATTTAAACCTGTTGCAGTGGAGCAGCATTTGTGTTCCCAAGCAGCAAGAAATCCCAGTTCCTTCATTTATTGATTTACAAATTTGCCGCATATATCATTTGTTGCATCAGGTCTTTTCTCTCATAAAGACAGCTTCATCAACCCAAGTGGAAATTATTTGCCATCAAAATGAATTTGAGTATTTAAAATTAATTATAGCTTATTTTTCCCAGGGCATCCAAAGCACAGCAAGAGCTGTACTGTCATTGTCGATCATCTCTAAAACACAAGATGTCAACCATACATATTTAATTAAACAGCATATTCAGTTAAACCAATGAAATTACATTGTTCTTATCAATATCACTTATTCCACTAGTCTGCAGAATGAAAAGTACATATTCCTACTTGGTGTTTTATTGATGGCAGCGGGAAGAGAACCTATATGTTTCCTCATAGCTTTCCCTCCTCCTGGAGCTCTTTCCATAGTCCAGTTTGTCCTTTGCCTACCATCTTTCCTGATATGAACTCCAAAGTTGGTGAATAGGCTGCAGCAAAACCTAGAAGATGAAGTAATGTGACTGCAGCTCAGTGTAGGGTTACCTCTGGGCAGGATATACTTACTGCCTCTGCATATGTCATGCAGGGTTAATCGTCAACTGTTTGTGCAGGGGAACTAAATGTTTAGTTCAAGCAGTTAAACCTAACTGACAAAGACTGGTTCTCATCTTTCTCCTAAGCTCTGTTTCATATTCTGAACTTCCAAATAAAAAGATTTCCAGGCTCTTAAAAAGATCATTACTAAGCTCTTAGAATTATCTTTTTAATTTTTTTTTTTAAATGAAGTCTTGCATGCCCTTTATTCATTAGACATCTGTAACAATGAGTGCACATTCACAGTGGCTACAGCTTAGCAGAGCTGGTTAAGCAAGTATGTGCTTAACTTTCTGCTGGTGTTCAAATCAGTGCAATGTAAAATGTACCGGATTTAAAATAGGCTGTGAGTTGGGCTTTGCTCCACTTTTGATGCCCAGTCACAGGGCTAGATACAGCCATAATGTAACAGCTGATGCTGACCATAGTGAGGACTTTCCTGGGCGAGACTTTTCCAGTGCTCACGTCATATGAAGTGGTGCTAGAGGAATAAGGAGGATGAGGAAAACTTCCCCCCTTGGATTCCTCCTTTCCCTGGGCTATCAATTCCAAAAAAGCAATGCCTCAGCATTTTTCAGATCAAAATGCTTTTTGATCTGAAAAAGTCAGTTGCAGGATTTGTCATATTCAAAGAAAGAAAAATTACTCCTAATAATAAAATTATTAAAAACCCCATATATATACATTTTCTTTCATTCCAGTTCATCCCAATGTGTTTTGCAAATTCAAATAGCTTGACATTTATATTAAACTTAAGAGGTCATTGGATCCAGTTCTACAGAGCAAGGCATCAGAGTTTAGAGTCCCGCTGATCATTTCTGTCTCTCAAGAACAGGCTCTGGATGAATTAGCACCACTATTAATCATAATAATACATCTATGTCTTGGTTCTGAGATTCTTGAGATGTTTTCCAGAAACTGCAAACTGGCATGATACTCGCCAAAAAACCATTAAAGCATAGATCTTAACTCTCCAGTGAATCCTTCAGAAACTGAATAGCTCTCATAGCATAATATTTCTGACAGGAAATATACACTTGAGATGTTTTAAGCCTGAAATGTCACATACACAACAGAGCTTAAGCCTGAGAAGAGCCTCCCCTCTTTCCAAGATCATAACACTAGTATTATAATTAAGAGGATAAAACGCCACTTCCTTGCTTCCCATACCCCTCTCCAAATGAATTGGGAGTCAATTCATGAATTTCATCGATGGCAAAGCCTAATGGAATAATTTCAGCCCATCCTGGACAACCCTCCTGCCCAATTCCCTCACACACACACTCACACCCGTTATTTCTACTAGCTTGGATTTCATATCCGCCTCTGCCCAATCGCTTGTGGCAGGCTCTAGTAGTAAAGCAAATGCTTTGCTGCTGTTTTTCCCCTTAGAATTACAGATCACTGAAGAAGTAGCTTAAAGCATTTCCACTGGAGAAAAATGTGATGAAATTGTTAAAAGTTCAGCAGCCTTGAAACACTAGTAGGCTATTGGCATGAGGATTATTCCCAGACATGATCTTTCCTTTGGAACCTGCAGTCGAAGTTTGCAATATTTGGTCGCTTCATGCCTCCTCAGCGTAGCCTGTCTATCTGGCTGATTTTCTTCCTTTCTTTATCTGAAACTGGCATTTTTTCCACTCTCAATAATTAAGCTGTCTCGATGTTAGAGACATGGCTATTTTATCACATGTATGTCTCATACACAGTTGAAAAAGGAGATCTCCAAGGGAGAAGGCGGCTGGCGTCTCTGCTGTTGAAACGGTTTCAATCTGGCCTGAATACTTTGCCTGCAGTGCTGCAACCCACAAGGGGGTCTTAACCTCTGAAACCTGCTGACTCAAGAGTAATTGGCCAGCATGATGCCACTGTGACCATCAAGTGGAACAAATAAAATTACCCACCATTTCAGTGCCGTGATTGTCCTCTCCCACTGCGTGATTCCATGAATCCCCCGGAGGACTGACCTGCTTATAATAAACAAATTGTTTTCTGGGCTCCTTTTCCATTGCCTGTAGGGGAGTTACAAGGAGACAGAACCAAGCTGTGTTAACTATATTTAGTGGTCTTTTTTTTTTTCCCTTAAATTGCATCAGATGGTTCATATGACTAGATACAGTACGATCTTTTTAAATTATATCCTCAAGAAGCAAACAATTAGAGAACAGCATCTCTACAAAAGGAAACTCAAGTTTACACAGCAATAGAAAGTTATAAATTTAAAGAATTAAAGAGGATTACACATATCCAAGTTCGATGACTTAATTCCTTTTCCTGAGCAAGACAGCTTAAAAGCAGGGATTCTCTTACTCTATACACAATTTTGTAATTTGTTTGCATAAAAGCAAGCTGTTTACACTACAAGGACATGGCTATATAAAGGTCGTTGCCAAAACTTACTATCTCCTCTAACAGTGTAAAACCAGAATATCTGCATGGTGGCAGTGGGTTTATTCAGATACACACCAGTGTAACCAAGAACTAAATTTGGCTTTCCCCCCGTCTAAAAAAAGCTCACTAAAGATCAGAGGGGGAGAGCAAGGGGGAGGGTGGGGTAGAGAGGAAGGAGGTAGTTCTTGTTCTCTTGGTTTTCTTTCTTTATGACCAGATAACAGCACCCCCAATATCTGGATTCATGCAGAGGAGATAATATGGCCTGGTAAACACATCAGCAGGACAAGTACTATGAAACTTTATTTTAGTGTTTTCAGTGACTGCTTGAGCTGATAATGGCCCTAATGTGGCCACAATTGACTGCAGAAGTGCAGATTTAGTCCCAGTCCCATAAAGTTTTGTACTAACACTGTGTGAAATTGCAGTTGTTTTGAGTTTTCAGCCTTCATTTGAACAAGAGCAAAACTTGGAGGATGCAGATGTACATGAACCATTTTTTGGGAAAGCAGGTAGAGGAGCCCAATGACTTTTGCAGAATGAAATCACAATAGAGAATAAATTGACGAGACTGAGAAGTACAGTGAACTACCTTGCTGTGACTAACAATAACCATTTTAAACAACTGTTAATGTATTTCTGAAAACACAGTTTGCTGTTTGTTGCCAGCTATTTCATTTAGACCAAATTCACTTAAATCACGTGCTGAAATGTAGGCAGACTATTAAGGACACTGTTAAAACAAGGTCTTGAAAAGCCAAGGAAAACTAATACTTTCTTTTCCCTCTATTTTTTTCAGTTGTTATGTGTGATTACTTTATATCACTGCTAGATCCAGTTCACTTAGCTTGTTAAGGTATTTTGAGGGATATTTTACACACATTTTCAGTTTTCTTTCTGAGTTTTGAAACCAAAGCAGTAAGAGTATTTAAAGGAACAGCAAGAGTGCGTATCTGGTTCTTTCCATCCAAAGTAATCTCTCAGCCTGAACAGACCATTTAATCTGGAACAGTTCTTGTAAATTAGAAGGAGTCTGACCCCTGTTTCAAATTTAGTATGCATCTTTCTGTTCATTTTATTTCCCAGCAGATAAGGGTTAGATCAGACCTACAATGCTTCTATCATACACAAATCTTCTCCTTATCTATATATAGCTTCTTCTTCCCTAGCTCGCCTTTCACTGCTGCAAGCCTTTGTATGTCAAGCAAGAGATAGAATAAGAACAGAGGAACTTGTATCTGGTACCATAACGCTATCGAGGTGGGAAGGACATAACAGTTGTGCTTTTTACCAATCTGCTTCTCTTATTTATATTTTGTTACCTTACTTCTCCTGGCTGTTCCAGATCCTCCTCTCAAGTGGTTTATAGTCACAGCTATAAAGCACATTTCTCTACATCTCTGCTGTAAGGGAATGACAAGCATTGACTGGTGGATCTCCTTGTCTTATACATGAAGTATCCTTCTCAGTCAGCCTGTATAACAGATAGATAAATCATGGGATACAAGAATTCCTTTTATAAATAAACCCACAGAAAACTGGTCTTCATCACTGTGAGGCATTTGATTCACAGTGGAGGGCTTTTTGGGGTTTGAGGGATACATCGCCTCATGGAAAGGATTTGAGACCTCAGGGCTAGTATCTACCTGAGTATCACAATCAGAATTTTTCAGTGCCTAGGCATCTGAACTTACCACATTATGGTGCAATCTATCAGCCTAAGCCCCCATATGTGAGAAATTTTCCAAATATTTTCATAACCAGTAGGCAGATCATGCACTTTGCCATAACATACACCCAATATGTAGATCATGTGCTATGCACACAGGTTTTTTGTCATTCATAGAGATTCTTTAGCTCTCTGCTCCAGAGGGTTTGAAGGGCTGTCACCTATCCCAGAAGGCACACATCCTTCTGATAGCATAGCATACAATTTTATATATAAATAGAATGCATGCAAATGCACTAACACCTCCTACTTACCCAGCCCTGGGTGAAACTGGAAGTTGATCATTAAACCAGAGCAGAGAAGATCCATTTGGTTGGCTTAGAGGCCTTTGGTGGTGTTGCTCTTGGGGAAGTGGTACCTAGTTAAGTATCCTTGAACAAGGGGCATTTTTCCTTTTTTCCTATAGTTTTCTCTTGAAGTTAGTTGTATTAGTTAAATCTTTCAGTGAGCTTTGCCCAAGACCACTTGGTCAGTCTTAAGCAAGCTGCCTAGCAAGGAAATGCTTGAGCAGCAACAGCAGAAGGACACTGGTTCCTGCCACACCGAGCTCCCCAAGCAGGCTGTAGGGAGCAGTCAGCTTGGACAGAGGCAGGTTTGTTGAAATACGGGAGAGAAGACATTTGCACAGTTGGTTTTAATGCCTTAGGAAATATGGAAGGCTGTAGGCTTTACTAGGAAGAGAGAGAAAACAGATCACAAACATGAAGAATAATCTCTGGCAGATAACTCTACTTCTCTGTGAAACATAATCCCCAAATACTCTGGCAAGAAGATAGATCATTATACCATAATGACAAGCATTAGTCTCAGGTCTCGGTTTTTCAAAGAAATTAAGTTTAAAAATAGACTTCCTAAACCTTAAGGCCTGGAACCTTGTGCAGACATTAAGATTTGTCTGCAGCTCCTCACTTTACTCCTACATTTTCCCATCTGCAAACAACTGCTGCAAATGACTGCATAAGACAGACCTGGACTTTATAGTTCTCAGTGAAGCAATATGTCACCTCTATTTATACTACTGTGATCTTATTAAAGAAGGAAATCCTGTCAGTAGTAATCCCAAATTCCTTCAGTTATCATAAATTAAAACTCCCCACTTCTCTCTTGCAACAGGATTTTTTTGTTTTACTTTAATGTGCATACATGTGCCTATGTACATGCTTTTTAAAGTCTTTGTTGTGTTTTTCAGTAAAATCCTAATGGCAACTGACCACAGAAATTCTCTAAATGTTAGTTAGTAGCTACAGAGACACAAAGTCACAAAAGCCTTGACTAACTCTTGGGGATAAACATATCCTTGATGTAATTATTGGCTTAAGTCATAGAAGCGTAGTTTTGTGTCTGTAGCAGGCAAATGGCATCTGGGAGCTCTGAGGATCTTTTTGTGGCATGGCTACAGAGGTCTTTGTGAACTTGGCAAATGTAAATGTAAACTTTCTGAGCCTATGTATCCCTTTTTGTGAGACAATGACAGTATATATACTCCTCCCACCCTTTCTAAAAAGGAATTTGCAGCCTCTAGTCACGAAGATGGGCAGAGTTTATTGCAGTTCCAGGTAGAGGATATTAGGAGATCATGATCAGTATCATATGGCAGGGACAAGCTTCTAATGATATTTTACATTGCAAAATATAACAAAACAGTTTCCATTTTTCATCGTTTTCTGTATCTCATACTGAACTCCTGTTGGCTTTGTTAAGGTCAGTGGTGTTTGTTATATTTTTGTAAGACAGCCAAAGCAGTAGTAATAACAAATACATTAATTCTGCCTTATTTGACTAGTCCAGATTCTCAGAGAATTTTTTTTTTCAAACATGGTTAAGTCTCCTTTATTAAAAATGGAAGACTTTCTTTGGGGATACCATAACGCAGATTCTAAGAGAGAGAAGTTGTCAAATGATAGGGATTTCTTGTACAGAATTCATGGTCATAAAACATAAAATAGTTTCAGAAACTGCAGCCAAAAAAAAAGGCCTTTCTATATTTTGATCCACTCTGAATAGTTCTTAGAACTCTATAGCAAACTTAAGACCAACAGAAAAGGACTAAAATTCATGGTGATTAATGTGACAAACGAATGAGGAGGTCAACTAAAGGCATTGCCATTGTCCATAGCCCTTGTCACAGCAGGTGATTTGTGCGGTTAAATCCACTACAGAGGAAAGCAAAACATAAACATTGAAAATTCCCTGCCAGCACAACCTGGGAGAAGAGGGCAATGGATTTTGATGCCAAATCGGCACATGGGTTTGATGCTGTGTGAGGACCACAAGCCACGCAAGCACCTGGAAGCTGCTATGAGCCTACCCATTCACCTGTCTCTAGCCATGGCCGGTCTCTAAATGCTTCAAAGGAATGCAAACAAATAAACAACCTAGAGGCCAAGGTATACATCAGGGGAGAAAAGGAAGTGGGAATTCCTTCCTGGCCAGTATAAATACGGTATAAAACAAATGATCAACAAACAGAAATCATACATCCCCTTGGAATACCAATAAATCACCTACTTACAAGCTTTCACTTTTAAATCCTGAATTGTCTTTCCTCTAAACATGAAAAACTCTTCTCTTAGTAGTGCTGTAATCTTTTCTATTATTCACCACCTGTTTGGAAGGCCATTCCAGGATATTGCCCCCAAAATACTTAGCAACCTCTGAAATCCAGTCTCCAAGCTATGGCTGCGGCATTGGGCAGCAGTGCAGCTTATGGCTGGAGTAAAGCCTGTAGATAATTCATACCATTTGTCCAGCATGTTGAAACTAGAAGATGTAGGTAAGTTAAGAGCTCGCAGTCCTCCCTGTGGCCTTTGGCTCCTGTGCTGCATTCATCCCCAGAACTGCTCCGAGTGCATGGGAAAGGTGCTGCCAGGGAAACTCAAAAACTTTGATTGAAGTGGTTACAGTCTTTTGGACCTGGCTGAATTTCAACTCCTATCTTGGATAGGTTCAGAAAATCGTCCAGACATTACTCAGTTCAGCTTCAGTGCACTCCTGGGAGATACGTAAGTGAGACTGCTTTACATCTTCCACTCTGGGCAGTTGTGAAGCCACCCAAGGTGATATGCACAAGTGTTATGTCATTGTTATGAGGGTTCATGTTATGTCCATCTCACATCTATGCAATTTTTCTCGCAGGACCTTCATTCCTCATGTGTTTGTTTTTTGGTTTGCTTTTTTTTTTTCCACCCGATGATTTATCCTTGACTTGTAAATGCTTTAACGTGGAAGTAGTGATACTGTAACAGAGCTTCTGTTATCACAGGGTTTTGGTGATAGCAGCAGTTCTTGACTAATAACACTTAAGTGAAACACTGATATACAGCTGCTGTGATTGCAAACCTGGGATAATACAAGTGCTATCATTTTAAAAATTACCATTGTAGAAATAATGGTAGAACAGAAAGTCTGTTAAAGGGACAGTCTCATCACACTTTAATCACAAGGAGATTCTTGAAGTATTTCTGAATGACTAAAGAACCATAAAATATTTAACAAAAAGAATTATATTGGATAGACATTGCAAAACATGAAATGGAAAACAAATATTCTGTGTCTATACGTAGGGTGAAATAAAGTGTTTCCTTCCCTGTGTAATTTTTTAAGAATACCAGGACAAAACACATTTTGACTGGAGGCTATATTTTGGGCTGTTGGGGACTCCAGGTCTAGAAGATGCAACATGGTATCTCAGAAAACATTCTGTAGATACCATAAACAAAGATTAAACATGAATTAAACACACTTCTGGTCAGCCAATGAGTGACGGTGCTTTTCCTTAAGGCTACTGAGGATCTGGGAGCTACTACATAATAGTCCCCAGTAAAGGAGTACAAATCTTGCTGGGCGTATAAAGGGGTGGGCCCAGCCATTAAGATCTTGAAACATCGTTTTAGACATGAAATAAAGAGAGCTTGTAAGAAAGGAGAGAGGGAGGTGGTGAGAAGTCTGACCAGTTACTCATCTCTAGCACCTGCACATCTTGCTAATTCAGCTACAGTGTTTTGCATGTTTGGGATTGTTCAGAATGGTTAATTTGTCAGTATAAAGTCCTGTATTTTCAGTCAGCTGTACTAAGGGCCTCTCAAAATGCAAACCCACTGATGGCCTTTTACCTAACGTATAAGGCCAAACAAACATGAAGATTTTAAAGGCTCACTCTGCTTATTTTAACTGCTATAAAACATACTTTATAGAATATAAAGCGGCTTCAGTAACTGAAATGAAAGGCTTCTCTAGATTTTGATCCATTCATTCTGGTGCACTTGTTTCAACAGACACATCCTTTCCTCAATGAGAAACACAGCCTGATCTTTTTCACGTTCTCCAGACAATAAAGTAATAAACCAAAATAAAGCCTGATACTGCAATGTGATGAGAGCCTTCTGGGAGTGGAAGTGGCCTCCACCTCCTTTGTCTTACAGGGCTGGGTACTTCATATAACAGCAAGACGGAGGGAGACAATGTCACTGGAGGCAATTCACACCTTTTGTCAGAGAGGAGGAAGAGACCATTTACATTATTTTCACAAGGATGATTTGGAAAGCACTTTCTCATAAGTTGGAAGGACCTTCAAAGCCTTACTTTCAAACACTCGTGTTCCTTACTGTGAAGGATATCTTGCAATTCACTAATAGGAATATTCTTAGTCATTTCCAGATGAAATTTTCAGTGTATTTGCTTGACTGTGGTGGAAATCTCAAGGCAGATGTGCATTTGAGATTAATTTATTCTGTTTTGTTGCCTTAGAGGACACAGTGGTAGCATATTACCTTGCTACAATAAAAAACATAGATATGGGAAAGTCATCTAGTCCCTCTCGCTAACAGTGCAGACTTGCCCTCTGCAGTGTGTTCCCTAGTGCTTTCTCCAGTCTATTTTTAACTGGCATAAGTGATGAGAATTTCTGCAGAGGAGAGTTCACAGGCAGGTCTCTTTCCTCTAACAAAGCTTTGGATAGATAAAGAAGAATAATAATAATTTTATTTATTAAGCTTTCTCTTTCACCCACCAAAGTCCTTAAGGTGCTAAGCAGACATCATAGAACAATTTATTGTCGCAGCCAAGCTCAGCAATGTTTCGAAGAGATCAGTAAACAAAAACCAACACTAAAACAAAAGACAGGGGAGGACAAAGGCCCTAGCAGATGCGCAGCTCAGGAACAAAAGGGTCTTACAGTAAGGATTGTTGCGGCAAACCAGTAACTGTTCAAGCTCTAGGGCCAAATTCAGGGAGGTTTAATTGTCAGTGCTTAAGCAGGAGATTCAAGGGTTTTTCAAGCGTTCTCAGTATCTCACAAATCCAGACCTACACCGAGGGAAATTTAAAAAGACCATATCTCTGAGCAAGGCTATTGAGGTAACAGAAACAGAGAGATGTCATTTTGCTTTGCTCATTTGCATTAAACCCATAAAGTCAGTGTTACAATTTTAATTATATTGAAAATCTTCCATCTGTATCTGCTAAATCCTGATTTACTGGTAGCTGCAGTCATTTGCCCGGTAATATTAAATGTGAGGTATGGAACCAAAAGCTTCACTATCATCAAACTCAAACAAATGTCTTCAGGAAAAAGCATTAACCAAAAGCTAAGTCAAGTGCCTGTCTTTTCCATCCATGTTTATCAATGCTAAAACCCTACTGGTTGCTACTTGCACCAGAAGACTATTGCAACTTCTGTAGGGGGAAAGAAGTGTTATATTTCTTTTTGACAGAACCATTAAGGAACTCTGTAATGTTTCAATCTGTGGTCAGTGCTCTGTTTTGCTTGGCTCGCTAAACCCTCAGCCTCAGCTGGCATTTCCTAAATTAACAGCACATTCACTCCCCACATTAAGACAGTCAGACAAATGGTTCAGCCTAAACTAAGCAGTTTGACACTCATGTGCTTCAGCAAAGCTGAACAGCATCTCATGACGCTTACATGATTGGATGATATCATAATCATATGATAAAAAGCCATTAGGCCAGGACCAAAATCTAAAACATAGGTCATTATGTTAGATGTAAAAAAGTGTACCCGTTTAATAGAAAAAAAAAGAAACAAAAAAGAGTTCTGACACCAGGGAACATCTGGCTAATATTTACATCTCCTGTTTAATTTGGATGCTTCAGTTTAGTTTTCAAGATGGCAGTGTATAGAAACAAATTAAGCCAATCACTCTATCCGCAGTTTAGAAAACCAAGATTTGTTTATAGTTTCTCATATTAATACCTCATCCACTTGGCCAAAATGCCTTGTGAAAAATATACCTCAAACACACAATTCCCCTTTAGTAACAAAGCCGTAATTCAGCATAATTCTTTGTTGATGGGATGAAAAAGGGAGTCATGTAAACTTGGAGTATTGAGATGAAGAGATAAAGTTGGGCCATAGGAAATGACAGTCTTCAGTGCTGTAGGGTTAAACTGAAGCCTATTAAGAAAGTCAACAGAATTAGCATTTTGGGCCCCATCCTACCTTCCTTTAAATCAATGGGATTTTGTCACTGACACCAGCCAGAGGACAATCACAGACATGTTCAGTGCTAAAATAACATGAGCTGGGTGCAAGCTTGCTGGATGAGCCCTGTGCCTGGGAACCTGCAAGTTTAATTCTGTGATGAGTTTGACACAATGCTCATTTCCAAGAGCACTAAAAAACATGAAGCAATTCAGTGACGCATATGTAGAACTTCATATAATATTATCTCTAAGAGGAAAACTCCCCAAGTGACAATATTCTTATGTCATGGGTAATTAGGTAAGCTCTAGAACATTCAGGTTAATAAAAGGAGATGCTGATTTCAAAATACTAGAGTGAATGTCAAGCCTGAAGTCAAAACCTTTAGTTACAAACTCAGAGGGACAGGCAGGGAAATCTTTTCATCAGGCTTCCCTATTTTTGAATATACAAAGGATCTACCTGGCCAAAATCTATTCAATATTACTGGCAACAATATTAGCGTGAGTGAGTTACAGTATCCAAACCCCAGACCTAGCTAAATAGTCACAGTGGTTTGGGTTGTTTCTAGTCTGCTGTTTCTAGAGGCAGAAGAAAAGCCCAAGCAAGCTTGCTGAATGTTTCTCATGTCTGTTTAGACTGCCATGACAAAAACACAATGTAGACACTCCAAAATTAGTACTAAATCAGCCAGCTTTACTCTAGCAAGCAATTCACCCACAGCGGCAAGGAGCTTAGGGCTGGAAGCAAACCCAGCTGTTATTCAGAGTGCCAGCAACATAACCTGATGTCAGGTTTGTATTGCCCAGCAAGCCTAGCTCGTGGGCTGAGCTCTCACAACCACAAGGAAAACTGAAGGGAGCCCTGTCTGTCTGCAGCGTGTCGGTGTGTCTGCTGCTGCCTGGCTGGCTGGAGGCTGCAGCAGAGGCAGGGCAGCGGTGGCAGAGGCAACATCAGGAGAGGCAATGAGAGCAGCAAGCTGGTGCAGCAAAGGCAGCAGCAGATGGTAGTGCATGTGTTGGAGGAAGTAAGGGGATAGTGCCCCTCAGGGACCACTTCCAAAGAGCAGTGTGGCTAAGACGGGACCACATTTGGTTCCCTCCACTTTCCCTATGCCTCCAATGCTATCCCAGCAGACACTGTACCCTGAAGCGCTCCCCGTGCCCTCGTGGTACACCTCTGTGTATGCAGCACATCCATTCAATCTGTGCTATAAAAACACTGCTTTTTGCTTGCGACATAGCCCTCAACTATTTCAGATACTTTGAACTGAATAACCAAGAGTGACATGATAATTATGTCTTAGGGTCACAGGGACACCCCATGGCCCAGAGGAAACACAAGGTTGCTCTCTGAGTTGCAGGGGTGCAAACTCCAGCTACGCATACTGGTAATTAAGCATGCCTGGGACCGGTCTCTGGCTCTGAGGCCAACTGGCAAGGAAGAGCACCCCCATCACACTCCCACCAGAGGAAGGGGGCTGCACCCAGCTGGCCTACTGGGAATGGTCTCCAGGCCACGATGACCTCTGGACCATCTCTGGCAATTGTCTGACAGTGCTGGTGGGCACTGCTCAGAGCCAAGGACCAGCCTCACGATGCAGTGGTGCAGCCAATCCATGGCTCTTTAATCCAACCATCTCATTTGCTAGTAGATCTATAGCCCACCAGAGCCTCCTGCTCTGGGGACAGCTGAGCCTGAGCAGGCTTGGGGCCAGTGGGTGGTCCACGGCCTTCTTTTTTTTAGAGGGATAAATATAGCCACAAGGGCTATATGCTGTGGTGGATATGAGCATGTGGTGTCCTCAGTCCTGCTCTTCCAGGAAGGCAGAAGAAGGAGAGCCATGTGCCTCCTGGAAACACTGACAGGGGACCTGTTTCTTCATTCATAAAAAAATGACAGCTCTTCAGATTTATTTAAAAAGGGGGTCACCTGTGTGACACCCTCAGTCACGTTGGTGAGCACTCACCACACTCCCACCCCTCCGAAGGTGATGGGACAGCACAACCAGGAGCAGCAGGCAGTGGGTGTAGGAGGTGGTGGGAAGGAAGGGCTGTTGTGCCTCATGAGTGCCAGCCCAACACGATGGTGATCCTCTGCACCTCTGTGGAAAAATCCCGTTTTCTCATGTAGCAGTGAGTGTGGGCATTAGACATATTTCTTCCTCAGTGAGCCATGAGAGAGAGGTACAAGAGCAGGTAAACATGCTTCCTTACAGTCGGATCTGTCATTTATTAGACATTGATTTATACTTACTACAGAGTCAGTGCAGGAGAGTAACAGATGAAAACAATGTGACAGCTTATACTTGTGAGGAAACTTCCCTCCTATCCCAACCATCAAAAGTAAGCCTTTTATGAGGTAAAATGAAAATATCTGTTTCCTAGAGCAGCTGTTTTAGCAACGTCTTGTTGATTTGTTGTTTAAAATCCTCTGGGCTTCAATGTGCCTTTGCAAATTTCAGTGGCCAAAAGTGTACTCTTCTGTATAAAAATCTCAGGCCTATCCCTTCCAAATTGCTCAATCTGTGCTTCCAAAAATGCTTAGGGGAAAATGGATGGGAACTTGCAGGCAGGGTATAAAGTGCTCAGAGTGTTGCAGAAGTGATGCAGTCATTTAAAAGGCCGACTTAGAAACCAGCATGTTTCTTCCTTTGACATCCTCCCAAGAATGTCTGCATCAGCCAACTTGCTTAAAGTGACAAAAGTCATTACAGATAAACACAGTGGATTGTTTATTTTGGAAAGGGACTGGGGCATAACTCCTCTGAGGTAAAGCACAGGGTGGTTCTTTCTTTACCTGCTGCGGGATCCAGCAGAGAGGCAAGGTGCTGCATGCTTTGTGTTCAAATGACTAACAAGACCTTTGTCTAGGCTTGAACTCTCATACCTGTTTTCAGTTCCTGACATACCTCGGATCCCCCCACCGCCCGCCGAGCCTGCGCTGGAGCGCTTGGATGGTGAGCCTCTGGAACAGGATGCCACTGGGATCCGCGGGGAAGACAAAGCCCCTCAGAAAGGCGAGCAGCCTCGGGCCACTCTAATTACAAGTCCCTGCACTGCTTGAAGGTACTCAGCTGACATGCCTGAACTGTGCGAAGACCTTCAAGTGAACTATTATACAAAGCTCAATGTATCACATGGTTGCAAAGCAGCTGCTAAGTCTCACTGTAAATGAGGCACAGAGATGATAAGTCACATACTCTTATATACAATGTGTTTAAGGAAACCCCCACCCTACGGATTTTACTGCCTTAGGCTAGGATGAAACTTGGGAGGTGAAGGGGAGGGAGGGGGATGTGGGAAAGAGTTTTATGTGAAGAGGTTCTAGTCTACATTAAGGATGTGTTTACTCCTAGTAGCTTTGGCAAGTTAATCATAACATGCATTTAAGTTCTTTCAATAACATCCCCCAAAGTGGATTTTTTTTAAATGTCACTTCCCTGTTTAAACCAGCCCAAAACTGTATATCAAGATAAGTCTTCCGTATGAGACACAGAAAGCAGTAGTTACTAACATTTGGTTTCTCCTTTGCTCACTTTGTTCAGATACATACAAGCCTGAAATGTATGTTCTCAATTCAGATAGGAGGAGTGTAAATGACATGCATTTGATTGCACAGATGCGACACACAAAAAGACCGACACGATTAAGAACAAAAATCTGGCAAAACAGAAGACGGCAGATGATATAACCCGCAGTAATAAATATGCCGCTTGTGATCATCTTAAAAACGATTGAATACTGTGGCTAAGGCTAAATGGCTGCAGAGTAGTGCCTTTAACACACCCAAGGAGGGAGCTAGGTATAACCCAGCGACATACTGTGACTGTAGTCATTTCTGAAATCCCGGATCCGTAGAAATGCAAGGTTGGGAGGGACCTGAAGAAACCGTCCAGCGCGCTGTGCTGAGATGGGCACCGCAGTAGGAATCAGTGTGATGCTGAAATGGGAATTCAAACCCATGAGAGCTATTATTTCAGGCTCTCTGCACTGTCAGTAGGTGGCTCATCTTTTCAAGATTTCCCATCCATCCATAACAAAAAGTAAATATATGCTTGCCAAAGTAAAATAAAAAGTTCTGCATATCATAAATATTGCAAACCAATAATGCAAAAGCAAATTTAATTCTCTTTTGAAAAGGTCTGGAAAAAAAATCATGGAACTTATTTAACTGCTGCGTGTATGTTTTTGGACAAGCATCCATAATCATACACTAGCCTTCCCACACCTTCTTCAATTAATTTTCAAGCAGCAGTTTTGAAACAAAATTTTCCCCATGTAAAAGGTGTGCATATAAAAGACATTTAACGATTGATAAGTGATAGCACATTACATGCCAAACATATATGAATCCTTAGGCTGTGTTACAAAACCCTTTGAAGCAAGGTATAGAAACTCATAAAGAGACAATAGTATGAAAGTATAGCAAGGAGCAGGTGATCAGAGGTTACTAGGAGCAGACTGCGAGAACTTGACAGCCCTAAGTGGGCTTGCAAATCTCACTTTTCTCTATGGATTTGTTAGACAAGAAAGATCCATAAGACTAAGAGTAAATCTGGGGGCATAAGAATGATGGCAGGAGACTCACACTCTAGCTGTTATGAAGGGAAAATACTTAATCATTAAAACCGAAGCCAGAGCTTTGTCTCCTCAAACCATACTTACTTTGGTCTCAACTCAAACCATACTTAGCTTCCTTGGGACTATCTGAATAGTCAACCATTTGCTTAGGTGATTTGATCCTGCTCTCATTCAAGGCAGATGTGTCTCCCTTCAACTTCAAAGAAAGCATGATGACACCTTTGCGAACTGTGTTTCAATCTGGCTAACAGAGGGTTGCACTTAAAACATTTTCTAATAGAGATATTACAGAAAACAGAAGTAAGACCAAACTATGTTAAAAATTCACTTAAAAAAAAAAAAAGAGGCTAGAACATCCCAAAGTAAAGTTGGACAAACAGGTTTAAAACTAGCACAGATGGGCTGATGTGGTGCCTTTTACCCCTTATCACAGACATTTATATTATATTTCAAAATAGTGCAGAATGCGGCGATAGTCAATGTTAGGACGCTCTGTCTGGGTCACGCAGATTCATCACCAGCTGAAACAAAGTGTATTTTCTCCTGGAGCGGGTCACTGTTCTCCTCAATCATCTCACGCTTTTGTTGTGTTTATTTTCAGCACACAGTTTAATCTTAAAGATGCCATTTAACAAAGAATTTGTCCTGATAGTAGCAACATATGGAAGCAGCTGTTTGCGGTTCTTGTTCATGAGTTACATCTTCCTTTAAACAAGACAGTTTTTTATTTTGCTGGTAAACCTGCAGTTGAATCAGTACAAATGATAATAAACATGTCTAGAGAGGTCTGCAGCTCAAAGGAAGAGTTACTGTCCATGAACTCTGCCACCCTTTGGTTCTTATTTCCTAGCACAGGACATTTGCCTGATTTGGAGAATAGCTATAACATGCAAAACGAGCTACATTTTGGCACTCATTTCTTAATTATTGTTATATTGTCATAAAAAAAAATCTGGTGGCTGAAAATGTCTTAAAAAATGTTACTGTCTGATATGTTACACATTGCCTTAGTACATTACAGCAAAAATAAAACAGATAATGCTTTGTACAGCATGTCCGAAACATAGACTATATCTATACCACTAAATAAACCAGGACCAGGGAGTGAACTTGATTACTGGACTATGATCATTCATTTTGCTTATTTATTAGTACCTCTTCTGGCACAGTTTTGGCCTGTGCCAACTACCAGTTTTCAATAATAATGTCCAGGCATGACTGATGGGAGAGCACACGTGGCAGGGAGCACTTCCAGCAGGTAATGCGGATGAGACTACACAGATTGGAGTCTGTACTGTCCTCTAATACTACCTGCACAGGCTTTGTGCATTCACCTTTGCACCCAGACATGCAACACAAGCCCACAATTTTCACACCATGAAACCCTGATTCTGATGGGCAGAAACATAGCCCTCACCTTACTGAACATACCTGGAAAGCATACACTTAAAGTAATAGTTGTATCTTAGATCCACTGGAAAACCATATGCTCAGAGGAGGCGTAGCACCACATCCTATGTGACAGGGGCAAGAGAATGGTCCCTTTTCATGACACATATATTGGAGTAAACATAGCTATAATATCTCAGATACTTGAAGACCTTCTGGGTATGACTTCTTGGAGAGAAGGAGATTATGCCAAACAGCATGTAAAAGGAAAATGTCATGTATAACACTGATGATGCCTATACCTTTACTGTGTTATTTGATGAGGTCTGGCAGATCTGGCTATGGGATATGGTGCTGTCTATTTGCAAGGAAGAGGTGTTTTGCAGTCCATGTGGAGGGAAGGAATAGCCAGCTAAACTGGGAGGGAGAATAAAGTACGCTCTAGGGAGGCCATCAAGGAAAAATATGGATAAAGACATGTAGAGAAAGGTGGCCCTAGGATAGTGACCAAGGAACAGACAATGAAAGGAGTTGAAATATGAGTCAGTGAGGGGTTTTAAGCAGGGTCAGAAAGGTGAGAGCTGAAAGTCCACCAGGACACCTACTCCAGCGCGGTATCTCAGATCATGGTGGGTAAGTGGAATGATTTATGTATCACTGAAAAGCCAGGTCCTCCAGCAATGTCATGTCTAGCAGTTTTGCAATACTCTGCAATACACTAGGTAAAAGAAGACAGTTTCTGTGGAGTTTGCAGGTTAAAATAGGTGAAGTTTAAGGCTGTGGCTCTGAATTGATGATGCAATATTATTGTGTTCTTTTGCTATGGATAAATTGTAACTCTGCCCAGCTAATCATTTGTAAATGGCTGATTTCTCATAGGTGGGCTAAAGTAGACCTTTAGGAGGGCATTGAAAGGAGGGAGGCCTTATACTAGCACAAGCTTGGAGACCATTTTTCATTACTGACTCTTTTGCCAGTGAAGCCCTATACAGACGCTATATCTACTGGGGATTTCATAATCCTCGGAGGGAGAGGAAGTGGTGATACACCACTTTAAGCAGGTAAAACATGAGAGAAGGTAAATAATAGAGGACTCTATCCAGAGTAGATGGAAAGTTTATGCAAACTTACGTGAAAAATGTGAAAAACATTTTTAACCAAAATTGTACCCACTCTAATTGTAACTTCATGCACATACATACAATCACAAATATAAATGGATTGCTGATACCAAATGATGTCAGCCACCTCTTAGCTATAAACAAAATTTTCCTTCTTATGCCCCTTATTTGTTGCTTATTGATATGCTTTCCTAACGCCTTTAACTTGTCTCCCTCCAATAGTTTCAGCAGTTTAATGCAACAACCTAGAAATGAGAAACATTCATTTAAGTGTCTATCACTTCCTTCCCCGCTTTTGACCAGCAGTCCCAGTTGGGAAATACTAGACATGCACTTGGCTCAGCTTTCTAGTGCTGTTCATTGCTGCTTTCATTAAATAGATGGACTATAAGACCTGATAATTTGCAGTGACAGGGGACTGGATTCTGTGACCCAGGACATCCCTTTCAGTCCCATCTGTAGGTATTACCCTGTAACAAATGAAGTATCTT
Organism: Aptenodytes forsteri; assembly: GCF_000699145.1. Classification (NCBI taxonomy): domain Eukaryota; kingdom Metazoa; phylum Chordata; class Aves; order Sphenisciformes; family Spheniscidae; genus Aptenodytes; species Aptenodytes forsteri. Next base: position 259,419 of record NW_008796043.1, read on the forward strand.
CTGCCCCTTAGGTAACCTGAGTTGAAATTAAGCTCAGTATTATAAATCACAAATAACTGTACTGAATGGTGTAAAACTAGCAACAAAAGAGAATTAGACACCTTGTTTTTATACCACCTGAACCTACGGCAAGAATTCAGCCATAAGCTTTTGGCAGCTTAGCCCTGGCAGATCTACCTGTGGTGGTTTCAGATGCTATCTTTTCTCACCTGTCCTGCCATCTCTTTGCTGGAACTTAGCTCTCTCGAAGCAGATTCAGCAGAAGAGAATATCTGCCTACCAGTCTCTGCAATACATCTAGGTTTAGCTCACCTTCACTGGTATCTTCCTTGCTAAGGTGCTGGGAAGACCAGATGGTGATAATGATTTTTTCATATTTGCTATTCTACAGGGAGAATTCCATAGTTACAAGTATATCAGAAACAGAAAAGTAAGTTAATGCTTTCTGGGAAATAAATACACACACTAGGTCACTGATGCCCTTTGTGCTTTAAGAGATAAACTTAAGACTTTAAATGTCTCATTTACTTAATTTTATAAAAACTTTTTATAACAATGGTAGTAATAGCTTACTACACACACAGTTGTTTTTTTTAAATAAGTACTTGCAATTCTTCTAAACCACTGTACCCCCTTTTTCAGAAATAAAACCAGAAGACAAATTCAGACATGCAAATAAAGTAAATGATCCTAGCATAAATTAGGAAACTCATTAATTCTGACACTGATGAAGTTTAGGGTCAGGTAACTCTTTTGCAGAGCAGGTTATTTCATGTTTCATAGAAAACAGAGAATATAGGAATATAGGACATAAAAGGAGCCCCAGTACTTTACCTAGTTCATCCCTGCGCTTTGAAAATACCTGCATTTTCTCTGGCCCATATTTATTTTATTCATCAATTCTTTAAAAACTCTTGAAACTTCCTAGGTACCTTGTTCAAGTGCTTAGTTATCCTCAGAGTGGTAAAACAATTTTGATTTTTGTGGGGTTTTTTTCAATATTTAACCTAAACCTTCTTTATTTCAGATTAAAACAATCATTTTTTCTGTGCTTTGTCAGTGGACGTGGAGTATAATTGATCACTGTCTTCTTTACAACAACCTTCTACATACTTGAAGACTGTTATCATGTCCCTCTCAGGCTCTTCTGTTGTAGACTAAACAAACCCAATTCCTTCAATCTTTCCTCATAGGTCATGCTTTCTAAACCGCTTATCATTCCTGTTGCTCTCTTCTGGACACTCGCCAATTTGTCTACATCTCTCAAAAAAGTGGTGCCCAAAGTTGGGTCGAGTTCCCCAGCTGAGAGCTCAAAGTGCCAACTAGGGTGGAATTCCTACCTCTGCCTGACACGCTTCATTTCTTTTAATTCACCACAGAATAATGTTGCTGTTCCAAAACAGACATTATGTTCTTGAGTCATACTTGATCTGTACTCCACTGTCACCCTTGACTCCTTCTCTGCAGCACTGCTGCCTGGCCAGTTACTCCCTGCTCTCTATCTGTGTGTGTGATTGTCCCTCCCTGGAAACAGCGCTTCACACTAATCTTTACTGAATCTGATTTCAGGGGTTTCAGATCAGTCTTCCAATTTTTCACAATAATTTTTAAGCTCAGTTATGCCTTAGAAAGCACTTACAATCTCCCTCACTCTCAGGACATACAAGATTTTGTAATGACAGTCTATACAGTCTGACCAGAATGGATTTATCAACTACCCATTTTAATAGTGAACTACTCATACCTGTTCCCAAACACTGATTTTCAGCCACTTTGTAGTACTTTCATTTAGGTCATTTTCCTTCAATTTGCTTGTGAGAAAGCTGTATGAGGATGGGTCAAAATGCAAGATTAATATATATCATATCTACTGCATCCTTTTATTCACAAGGACAGTTACCTTGTCAAAGAAAGTAATTAGAATGACTTGACATTCTTTTTCCTGATTAATCCATATTGGCTTTTTCTTATCATTCCTAAGTACTTATAAATTGACTGCTTAGTAAATTGTGTCAGTATCTTTCCCAGTATTGATGTGAGGCCAGCTGGACTTAATTTTTCAAGTCTTCTTTCTCTCTCTGCTTAAAGACAGACACTATATTTCTTTCTCCTCTGCTCCTCTGGGGCATCACTTATCTCTTAGTATCCCCGAAATATACTTAGTAATCTTTCAGTGGCTGCTTTGCCTGTTCAGTTACCTGTTGCTTATTGGTGAGGAAAAAAGGAAGAGAGATATTACATGAAGGTATTTCAAATTATGCTTTCAACCAATAAGATGTAGGCATACCACTTTTAATCCTTTTATGAACAATAAAACCAAGTATAACAAGGAAAAAATGTCCCGTTGAGATGAGAAAACATAGATCTTCTCTCAGGAGTGTGAGCAACCGTCTCTATAGCAACAATTTTCATAAGAAAACTATGATTTAGTGATCTAAATCACTCCTACATTTTTGTTATCACTTTCTTCTCACTAACAGTTGGACTATGAGGTCTAAACATCCAGTCTCCCATTTTCCAAAAAGATGCCTTACTTTAATTAGTGGACTATCCTTCTTGACTATATTCATATTCCGGTTACTGAAATAATACAGCTGTTTCAGTTTCTACAATTAAAGTTTGTAAAAGGGGACAGTGGAAAGTTTCTGAACACTTCAGAATGTCCTATAGCAAAATCTGGTCTGATTTAATTAATCACATTTATTAATCTTTACTATTTACACTCTGTCAGTGCCAGAAGCTTTTGTTAGGGACCTCAGGCTTATTGTTTTATGTACTTCAAGTTCCTGTTGAATAACTTTTTTCTTTGCCCTCGAGTATCAGTGTAGCCTCTGAGTGAACCTAGCCTTGTTTTAATTTTGCCATTTTCTCCCTCCGTTACATTGGTAAAATGTCAAATTCTGTTTTTTCTGGCAAACACAAACCCTCTGAAAAGGAGGGGAAGAGGAATGTTTCTGCCAGTCTCTTAAACTCTGAAAGATAACTGGAAGGTGAATGAGACAATAAAAAATATTGCTTCATGTACCCATTTATTCTCCACATGCAAAAGTTTAAATTCAGCCAAGCAGAGGCACCTCAGCTCTGAGAACTGTCCCCTTGCTCTGCAAGCATGCAAAACTCCAGTCCACGCCATTCAGCTGGGCAGGGACATACGAGACCTGAGAAACATCAGTCTCTATCAGTGATCCTGCATATTGCCTTTCAAACAATGTGGTCAATTTGTTGCCAATTGCATTGTAGAGAGAGAAAGATCCCTTGCAGGACGCTTCAATGAAAAAAAGTTAACGCAAAGAAATGTGGACAAAATCTTACCAGCATGATCAGCTAGAGGACAAGGATCTTTTCAGTCGAAAATGACTTTTTTACATAATCACCTCTCTAAGAACCATGCTTTCAAAGGAAGTTCTTCTTTAACATACTTCCAAAATGATCTCCACAATAGAAAGGTCACAGTTAAAGACCAGCTCGGCTACAGAGAAGCAAAATGCTAAGACAGATCTTTATGTTGCTACTGGTTCAGCACTTTTTAGCACTTAGATGATGAACACCATAAGCTCTAAAATACCAGTGCCTAATTTTATAAGAAATTAGGTACCTGTGTGGAAATTAGGCTCATAAACACCTTTAAGGATCTAGGTCTTTATGTCCAAACACAGATAAAATATACAGTCTAAACAGACTTAATGTGTAATAAGTGGAGGTTTTGTCTGTTTAGGTGGGACATCATTACTGACTTTCTCTCTTCCAGTTGGAAGCATGCAGGACAATAGTCTGAATTTGCTTCATCAGAGTAAAAAGAAGATGTGACTGCAGTCGTGGGTTCGGTACCACTTGCTTATGTTTCCATTCATAAAAGCCACAAAACTCAGGCATTAAGAAGGCTTCAAAACTTTTGAGCCTAAGACCAAAAGGATCCTTTAAAGACAGGCCAGATACCATTGCATTTGAGTAAATGATAAAGCTTTTGTGACAGCTGTCCACTGTCAGTTTTTTGTTTACACATAATACTGAAAGCCGATCAGCAGGAGCCAACAGAAAAAGTGTGTGGGCACCAGCCGCTCACCACCCAGCTCTGTTACTGCCTTGGGCAATGGAAGGGAGAAGTTCTCATCTGAATCTACATTTTGTCCCAGATATATGACACCAAGAAATCACTAACTTGAGAGAAGATGCTGTCAGCTCCTACCTACATCTCTTATTTGGCCCAGAAGACTGCTAACAAGACCACTCTTCTGGACTCTCTGAGCCCTACTGGATAGCATGAGGCTCAGTAGATACCTGGTACTTATTGCTGACCATCATTTATACAACCGATTTGTATGTTAAGAATGTCAAATTACTGAATTTAGATTCAACTTCCAAAGTTTCTGTCCTCCAGCAATGTCTACAGCCTGAGGGTTTCACCTAAACTTATCTCCTGTTAAACCACGCAAGTCCAGACACAAAAGGATCATGCTGTACTGTTGGTAAAGCTATTTTGTCCTCTATTTTTGCTATAAATTGAAAGGGAGGAGGAACCCCAATCTACCATACTACATTATCAACCTAACATTTTATTTAGCAATATTTAAAAGCTTATTTGCCTAATGATCTTACAAGTTCTGCATTGTATACCAGAGCATGAATTATGGTGCAATAATTCACACTCGGAAAACCCACTCCTCCTTGATCTTTGGCACAGTGCCTTATAGCTTACTACCTTTGAAGTATTGAATAGTAATTTGCATGCTGTTTTGTCTTGCTATTTATTCTTAGTATTCTTTACTACAATTGGAATGGTAAGTGTTCCAAGTTGATGAATTTCGATAACCCGAATTGGCATATTTACTGTAAAGCCCCAGTCACTTTGGAAACTCCTAATTCATACTTCTACACACACCTACAGGATGTAGATTCAGGCTAGAATTTGGAAGTAACAAATTGTGAATCAGTCATTATGAGTAAGGACATCGTAATCTAGCCTTTCACATAGACTTTAAAAGATCTGTCGCGACTTCTGAAGGAAAAAAATTGAAGGGTGAATTTTAGAAGGCTGTGCTGGGAGAAAAATCTAGGTAGATTTTTACTATTATCTAGAAAAAAAAAAGAAGATAAAAAATCAGTGCATCTTGGCAAAGGCAGCATGTTTCAACACATAAGATTAATAATTTCAAATTACTTTCAAATCCTTTTATTGTTTCTTTAGAAGATCAGTCCTGTCAAAATACTAACATATATATAATATGGTTTATTTATTATAATTTTAAATTCCTCTAGGCATTTTAAATTATATCTTATAAGATCCCAAAGCTTTTCTCCTTACACAGACATGTATAAAGGACCTATATTAAGTAATCAACTGTAGTTAGCCTTGAGCGTAACACTGAAGTGTACTCAAGGTTAACATTCTGACATCAAGTACTTAAATTCAGTACCTCAGCACAAATTGGGCTGAGACTGTGCCCATTATAGGCTCTGTAGCAGTCAGGACCTCAACAAAAGTAGACGTTTTGTTCCAACATCCAGTGCCTAGGCATGAGATTATTAAGTAGTAATCTGTGCAACCTACATGGAGAAATTTCAGCAATATCTAGAGTGGATTAGTTTGAACTCAGATTTCATTACAAAAAAGAACATTTTCATCCTATTTGATATTTGTAATATTTACCCAGGTGTAACAGACTGCAACCACACTCAATTTGATTGAAGTTTGCCATCAGTGGAATGGCCATGATTACTGGCGTCAATTAGATAAGCTCTCAGAAACCAGAATATCAAAAAGCATGAGGTACAACTACGGTTGTACAAATGATGGTCAGCAATAAGTACCAGGTATCTACTGAGCCTCATGCTATCCAGTAGGGCTCAGAGAGTCCAGAAGAGTGGTCTTGTTAGCAGTCTTCTGGGCCAAATAAGAGATGTAGGTAGGAGCTGACAGCATCTTCTCTCAAGTTAGTGATTTCTTGGTGTCATATATCTGGGACAAAATGTAGATTCAGATGAGAACTTCTCCCTTCCATTGCCCAAGGCAGTAACAGAGCTGGGTGGTGAGCGGCTGGTGCCCACACACTTTTTCTGTTGGCTCCCTGCCTCCTCCTTCCCCACTCTGCCCTGCAACGTTGGAGGTAACATGTGGCACGTTTCGGTTCTAGGGCTGTGGTAACACAGGCTCGGTTCTGGGGTTTTCTGAGCTCTCTCAGATCTGCAACAAGACACATCAGGTCTGCCTGCTGCTCATGCACCGTTCTCCATAAGACTTGATTAGAAGAAAAGTCTGTTATTTCATTTTGAAACTCGTGGCTTAGATCATCAGGAGATCGTGACATGCTTCAAAGTTCGACAAAACATAGAATCAATTTGTTAGATTAATTAATGCTGGAAAGGCTCCCTTCAGTAAAGGAGTCTCACTTTCATTTTAACCCAGTGCAAACAGACCTTCTTACTGATAACCCTTGGATTGGCAATGGGAATGCAAGACTCGTGAGGGTCACAAGGGGCAGTGAATTCTGCCCTCTGTAGTCCGAGGTGTTTCATTTAGGAAAGTCCACAGAGCGCTGATGCTATATCCCATTCCCCTTACTCTACATGCCATAAAATAACTTCATTGCCCTCTAACAAACTTAAAACCAATTGTAAAGATGAAAAACAATGTCTAGAATGTTTCCTGCTGTCCAGCGCCCCTGCAAGAGCAGTGAATTTGGTAAAGAAAGCTCTTAGGAGCTGATGGACCACACCCACCATGTGTGGTCCTTTTCAGAGGAAAGCAAAAAGAAAAAAACAGAAGCTTACCCCCACAGCTTTCCTTTAATCTGATCCATAATAATAACTGAAAAACCCAAAAACCTTACTGACTTCATTTTAGCAATCAATTTAAATAGCCCAATAATCAATTATCTTTTCAAGGAAGGTTTTTAACATTGGTTGTTTATGGGTTTTTTCTATCTCTGTCCTCAAAGGCATTCACACAGTTCTCTCTAATGCATTCATTTTAATGGGTTTCTCTTTGGTCTCTCTACTGACCCATTAATAAAGCTGAAAATGAAAACCAGACTTTAAACTGCTCTGTACCAGAATTAGAAACTCTGCCTCATTTTGGTTTCCACTGGTTTGTTATCCATATGATAATTTTCTTATACAAGCTAATATGAATTAAGCTTTACAGAAAAGGCTCATTACCTAGTATATCAAGTGCTTTAACAAAAGTTCACTTATAACTCCTATGGTCTTTTCATTTACTTACAGACAGTTCAGTTCTCTCTTGTGAGAACTCGGAAGGAAGGGACAGGCAATTGGTTTCTGCTGCAGACTTCCCTTCAGTGGAAAGCATTCATTTGGTGGCCGTGGTCTGAAGGTTACAGACATCTGACCGCAGGGATTTCTTGACATCCAAGAAAGGAAAAAAAAGAAAAAAAAAAATCTCTTTCATATTGTATAGCATCTGGAATGGGCAGGACAAAGTGCTGAGGAGGTACCGGCTTCTCTACAGTTGCATGTGTGTCTGAAGACTAATTCTGCCCTGCAAATCAGCCACTTAAACACAGTCTTTCTCTCTCCCACAGTCCCACTGATGACAGCCTGTGCTCTGGAAAAAAGGAAAAGGGCCTACTACATTCACTTTTGCCAAATACTCTTTCTTCTGCTCTTTTTGAACTATACAAGGTGTTTGGCTCTTCCCGATTGCTCGTCCAAAGCAATTTTCTAAGGAGCATTTCAGAACTACATGCTATTTCATGTTTCTACTGCTCCAGCAGCAACAACAATGTATATATATACACACACACACATATTTATATATATATGCATATGCATATGTATATGAATGTATACATATGCATATATATCTATGTAGACTTCAACACTAGGATATTCAATAAACAAAAGGACATCACAGAGTTTTGTCTGTGGTAATAGGAATGAGACTGATAGTTCCTCAGGATAGGCCAGAAATAAAGTCTCTGCTTGGAGCCACTGGCAACAACAATGTATATATACACACACACACATATTTATATATATATGCATATGCATATGTATATGAATGTATACATATGCATATATATCTATGTAGACTTCAACACTAGGATATTCAATAAACAAAAGGACATCACAGAGTTTTGTCTGTGGTAATAGGAATGAGACTGATAGTTCCTCAGGATAGGCCAGAAATAAAGTCTCTGCTTGGAGCCACTGGCAGTCCCTCGACACACCTACATTATCACCATGTGCTTGAACTTTGACCAAAGAATGAAAAGATTTGTAGCTGAGTCTGGCGCTGAAGATGCTATGAGAAACTGCGGTGTTGTATTCATGTTCTTTTTCTTTGTAAATATAATGTCTAAAATCAATAAATCGATGAATTCATGGCTTGGGGGGAAATCATAGCAGCAGCCAAAGATCTATGATAATTAAATAATAATATCGTTGTTTAAAGGTAGTCCTGGGAACAGTTCCACCTTTCAAGAAAAAATATCACTGGAAATAAATAAATTATTAGGGCTCATTGATTATTTTATATGTGGTCCTGTATAGCAGTTAGAATACTAAGAGAAACAGATTCCTAATTGTGCATGGTTTTGTGCTCCACCAATAATGCTCCCTAAACTGGCAAAGCTGTTATGATACAGAAACTGAACTCATGAATTATTTCTTGTCATTCGTTTAGACTCCCTCTGCATAAGAACTCATGCTTCATGCTAGCATACATGTAGAAAATCAATTTTGTGCTTAGAAAATAAAGCACTAGGAAGATCATGTGGTCACAAGTAATTAAAGAGCTAAAAATGCTAGAAGTTTCTGTAGGAAAAGAAAAAAATTAGCAATTTCTGCAGGCTTCAGTTTCAGAGCAAAAAAAATCAAACCTGAGTCAAAGCTTTATCAGACATCCAGACATTCATATTTTCAGTTGTTAATTCCATTTTCTAAACTGTGATTTGCATATATTTTCTAACTAACTGGTTTAAAAATGGGATATACACCACTACCAGTGAGAACTGCAGTGTAATAATCAATAATAGTGTAACAAGAAATATATCCTAATGTTTGCAGCACTGTATAGCTGATCATGTGCCCAAATGGGATATTTTTCCTCCTCTGAAATATCAGGTCCAGCGTACACATTTCAGGCAACATATGCAAACACTTTCGGGAGACAATCAAGGTTTTGTGTTCTTTACTGCACCTATTAATAGCATTTCAGGTAAAAAGTTCATACTTCACAGTGCCTGAGTGTGGTGTACAATGAGTTTCAGTGAGGAGCTTTCCACAGGTTTTCATTTTTCCCTGTTTCTTGTTGCCCTTCCCAGTAGTGAGCTCAGTCGGAAGGGAACTGCACATTGGGAGCCTGGGTGGGTTGCATGTTTCTGAGACAAGGGAGGAAAGGTGCTTGATGCATAAAACCAGGAGAGTTTCCCCAAACGTGTAATTGTGATCACATCATTTAAACCCTTAGAAATAAGAAGACCCATTCCCCCAGTCTGTGAATGATCACAGATGACGTACAGAGCAGTATGAAAGTAAGGAGTGAGGTCTGATGCAGACTAAGGAAGGGGCATAAACATTAATAAAACAGCATGAGCATTAGTGAAAAAGACTGAAGGATGAAAAAGGCTACAAGAATCTCTGAAGGTGTGACAGGACAGATTCAATAAGCATAACATTGCAAGAGAGGAGAGTGACGTTGTCAGCAAAAACCTGCTTGGAGTGACAGCAAGAATCCAGAAAATGCAGGAAATCCCTGGATCCACAAAGGGGCAAATTTTAATAGCAGGATGATGGGGAAATGGAATATTTTTACACATCTACACAGGAAGAAATCTTAATATTTGCAAAAAAGCTATAAGTGTATATGAAGGAGGCAGGAGAGCAGACAGAAAAGGTAAATATTTAAATACTCCATGTACCCCTATGAGTAACTAGAAGTTTTGCTAGAAGTGATAGCAAGAGAAAAGATGTCAATAATAAGATTGGTTTCAGACATACTCAGCCGTATCAAAATGAATACAGGGAAAAATCAAGAAATGAAACAAGGTTAGACTGGACGATGCCCCTCTCCCAACCTCAGATGGAGAAAAAAGTGCAACATTAGTTTGTTTAACACAGGAACAAGAGAAAAACTCTCTGTGCCCAGATGCCAGCTATTCAGCAGCAATAATGTAGTATTAACCTAAACTACAAGATTCTTGTGCCTTGGCACATAGGTAAAACACAGGCTTCTGTCTGTAAGACGTCAATGAGCTAAGAGGTAGAAAATATGCATTTCTGCAGGCACACAGCCTCACTGTCCTGAGAGGCATCTAGCCTGGACTATAGCTGGAGGGAGGGAGGATAATACACTTCAGCTAGTTTATTGGTCTGCTCTAGGATGGCAATTCCTGCAATTGCAATTCAAGCTAAGGTGGAAAAAAAATAAACCAAATATCATACAAATTATTTTTTTTTCTTGAAAAAGGCATGAAAAAACACAGGTCTTTCCTTACACTGGAGCTGAACATAAGTTTATGCTATATTGTAGCAATAATAGTAATGTGCTGTGCATAATAACTGATTTTCCTTGGTAAATCTTAAGATACTTTTGTTATCTCTAAAAGGCAAGTGTTGTTGCATCAGGTTGCAATGCAGAAAAGCAAAGACAGAAAGAGTTAATTGGGAAGCGCCTCCTGTGCCCATAGGTACTGTCTGCTCTGAATGGCAAAGGCTTTGCAGTGAAAGAAGCCCGAGTAACCTACTGGAGCAGGAAGAGGCTGGCAGCAATTAATGGGGAAGTTTGTTTCTGCTCTGCAGAAAGGCAATTGTCTAGTTAATCCCTTTCCTGCGGGGACTAACAATGACCTGCGCCCAGCAACACTAGGCTGTTGTGTGACACTTTGCCTTCTGTGCGTTGAGAGCCAGCCAAATACCTCGTACAGCTCAGCTCACAACCATACTATTTTAAGACTTCCTCCTCCATGGAATTCCTTTGGTCCTGCTCACTAGATGCCCACTTAAAATATATTTAGGGCAAGGGCAGTTCCATGTTTGCTACTACGTACTATGTTTTTTTCTTCTGCTGTTAGAGAAAATGCAGTGCTTCCACTGCTCTGGATCAGGGCAAGGACTTAATTTCTACCTGTATTGAATAAGCAGCAGGTACTAGAGATGCTATGTTTTGTTACATGATAATGAATGTTAACTACAAACCACAGAGGAAGCTGAAAAGTCACATTTGATTTTGTAGTTCAGCAAGTATTTGGACTTCTTTCGACAGTTTTCTGCATTTTGCTGTTAGTCATTCATGCCACCGAGCTTAAATTATATGAATTAAAAACTGTTTGGCAATCTTCCCTTTTGTGGAACTCTGTGGCAGGGCGTCGTTTAAGAAGCTTATGGTCGGACCAGTGCCATGATATGCAGACATGCCTGACAGCTGAATTCAGGCTTTTTCATGTTGTGGCTTATATTTTAATTACTTTGAAGAGTACTGTACTAAAAAGGAAATGCCAGATAGACTGTATCATGGAAGCCAGGGCAATATTGCAAATCATCAGAACCTTCTGAGGTGAAACAACAATTAATGCGGGGAATGTTGGGTGGAGGAAAGATTCAGGGATTATAACAAATTCGGTAATAAAAAAAAGTGTAAACAGCCCCTACTGCATGATCGTTGCCTTAGACAATATTGTTTTATCAGAAACCCAAAGGCAAAACTTTTATCTTCATTTTCCTACTATAGGTGGTAGGCAAATTATTAGGAATTTCTTCAAAGACCAAAACTTAAAAATTCACCGTAAGAGATGCAAAACTTTATGACTGCCCTTTCTTAAATGCTAACATGTCAGGAATACAATGCAACCAGTCTGTCTGGTTAAAAATTGATATTTTTTTCACTTACCAAAACACTAATCTAGTATTTTTATTTTAAAGAATCAGTGAGGAAAAACTTGATCAGCTCTGTGTAGAGGAAAAACATCGAGGAAGAATGAAGAGCTGACTGAAAACGTCGCACAGAGAAGACAGATGATACACACAGGAAGCCACTTGTGTTTAGAAAGCTGAATGCACAGAAAAATAATCATATCCTTTCCTTTCTACTCAGCTAATACCTGCACAAATGAACCATGCCTAGTCCTCTACCAGATGCTTTGCTCCAAGCTGTATGAGAAGAATACTCTATTATTTCCACCACTTATACAACCCAACATCGTACAAAATACAATTCAGTATGGGTTTCACAAGTTATGAGCCATTCACTGCCCTTGATCTGGGTGAGGAACTCCCATTGATCTCAGGGAGAAATGTGAGCACTAGAAAGCCCTCAAAAATAAACTGCAGACCAATCCTGCAGCGGCAGGAAATGGACTAGATGAATGAATATGCCTGTTCCATCTCTAATTTCTATGATTAAAGTATGTGATCAAAGGCAACACAAGGCTCTAAGTATTACCACATTCAAAGAAGGAACCACGTCCAAGGACTAACACATTTCGGTAAGTGAGAGGCAAATGCCTTAGAAATTCCTCCAGTCAGTGGCTGCGTTTCCCTTGAATTTTGCCAGGTTATTCCTCTATGTAGAGGAAATCAAAGCTTGTTGTGTAGACCTTATAATACTAGACAGAGACTATATCAGCTCTCCCTCCACCGATGCTATTTTTAGAAAAGGGGAATGTAATTTGTATCTCTTTGAAAATAATTCTACTAAAGTTAAATCCAGACACAGGTACTTACTGTTTTAATTATCACTTGCAAAAAAATCTGATATAATGAAAGTTCAAAGTAAACTAAAGGATCTTATGGGGCAGAAGGACATATATTATTGACGTAAGAAACGCATATGATTAGATCCCGGTCCTTCAGTGAGAACTGTGTGAATCAATGAGCTATGTGGGAATGACTGTCTACCTGCACCTTCCCCACTGACTTTTCAACAGCCCAGAGGATCAAGGCCTGGCTTGACTTCTGAGGCAACACCGTGACATAGTGGCCCCTTTGGTACAATCATGTGCTTGGATTTCAGAAAGCGAAGAGTGATTCAGGCCACCTACTAGGGCTTCCAGATCCTCGATCCCTGTGCAGTCCCTGAAGAGAAGGTCATATTCAGGCTACATTGCAGAGGAATATAATGTTGTTGGTGCAGCCATCTATCCCACTTTTGAACAGGGACTCTGAGTAATCGGTTTTCTGCAAGACTGATCGTGGTCTTGAAACCAGATGCTAGAATGGACATTTAAGTCCATTTAGGCATGTTAGTAGGTCCAAATACATCTTTGAAGTCTGCAGTTTTGACTCTCTGTGGAATTTGCAGGTAGTTTGTGTTCCTGGTAGTTCCTCATACTGCCACAAACTAGCACTTGGAGTGTTCGAAGAAAGGGAAAGGATCAGAGAAAGGAAGGTTTGGTGTTGTTTGGATGTTTTCCTTCTCCTTTCAGATGTCACTGTGAAGTTTATCTCCCTAGGACCCCACCAAATATTTGCTCTTTCTTGTCTCAAGATTCTAGAGGCCTATTTAAATCCACAGGTTTCTCTCAGTGCATGCAGCAATATAGAATTACTGACATGAAAATCCCACTCACGCTGAAATGCGAATAAATTCCTGCAAGGATGTACATTTTTTTCATGCCTAGAATTTTTGTGTGTGTGTGTTTCCAAGAGTGCATGATCTCTTCTACCTTCCTAACTCTTTCCCTTACGCTTTGTAGCATACTAATACATGGCACAGTCTACCCTTTTTCAAGGAAGAGGGAAACAATAGTATATGCAGTACTGTTATTAACAAAAAATTAATGCCTGTTAATGACATAAATATGATAGTAATGGTTGAACTGAGGTCCAGAACAGTAAGCATACAGGGATTAAATTTCTGCTTTTGGACTCATTCTACCATGACTAGCTTATTAAGACATATAAATGATGGTTTCAATAAAAATTGGTGGAAGAAGAAATCTCTCCATTCCACCAACCATTTACAAAAGGTAGGGTCTTTGTTGGGCTCTTGTTTCAGGGTCCTGGCTGTTTGCTATCAATACAGTGTCTGTATTACAGTTCATGCAAATTTTGTACAAAAATCCTGCCTCCTTGTAAAGAGTTTGGGATGATCACCCAACTGGATAACATAAATTGTGCAAAAGCCACGCTCAAACTGAATGAATAGCAGGATAACCCTCTGTTTCCCATTTTTTCTCTACTCTTCTTCTCCTTCTCCCTCCCTCTCCTCCCCTTTTCCAATCCCCACACACTTTTCAGCAAATCACTGAATTGTCTCCACTGGCTTTCCTACTGCCATGGTTTTATTATGCTTATAACCATCTTGTGTTCTAGTGCTTGATTAGACACAGAGACTCAGATTAAATACATTGATAACCATCACCCTTGAAGGTATAACTAGGCACAAAGCAAATTGTTTTTTCATGTACATTTTAATAGCTGCTTCATTTTATATGGCACATTCTTGGCTTCAGAAAGCTATCAGAAAAGAGCTCTTACACTGAGGAGGGAGCACATACTGTAGCATTATGCAGCACACTTCAGCGAGTGAACAAGTTCTAACAATAGCACTGCAGAGCGAGAGCTGTTAGAAACGGCTTCTAATTTTACTCAACTGGAACAATACTGTTCAGATTTTTATTTTTATCCTTCTTTACTCTGGGGACAAGGTGTTAACTCATTCCAAGGGTATGGCCCTTCAAGTCCGCACCGCAAAACAACCACAAGACAATTGCTCTTTGTGTTTGCCTCTCTTTACCATGAGTTACTCAAATCTTCAATTAACTAAACAGAGAAGTGGCAGTCATGTCACTGTGAGACACTGGAGACTTGCAGTCAATAATCCCCAGGAAGCAGCCAGGCAACTTTGGCCAACTAAATCCTAACACAAGATTGCATGTAATTTTCCAAACAGATATTTCAGATTCTTCAGGATGCTGTTTCTGCATATATTTTGGCTTTAACTTCACTCATTTTTATAATCTTCATAGTTTCTATTCCCCAAATAAAAATATCATGCTCATTAGGCATCTTTTCCTTTTAGGAGTTTTAAAACAATCTCACTTCCATTTATTCTAACAGATATTGATTGACCCTTTTGAAATGTATTGTGCAGAATTGGCATGAGCATTTTGATCTATCTGTAAAACAGAGGAAGTAATCAGAGATTCTAGAAATGTAGGAATAGACCTTGTATAAGATATGACAACTTACAAAACCAAGAATTACCCTGCAAGAGAATAATATTTCACTAACCTCTACTGTCAGTTGTAGGGGAGACTTGTGATAGAAAAGCAATGATGATACAGAAAGACATAATAGTAAACAGTAAAGAATCACTGCAGTTCAACTACGGAAAGAATTGTGACAAGGAAAATGAAAATAGCTTGACAGTGAATCTATTCTTGGAAAAAGGAATTTTAGGGTGATTTTTTTTTTTTTTTTGCAATTAAAACTTTAATTGGAAAATTTTGAAATTAGGATGAACTGTTATTAAAAAAGATTTAAAAATACTAAAATTAAGTACTTCTTTGATGCAAACTTTTTTCTGATTGTCAGCTCTGACACTTTTCTAAGATTTCAAATTTTTGGCCTTAGATCACCTGGGAAGTCATCCCTTTTTCCTGATGAACTTTAGTAACTGGAATAACCTTCAGAAAATAAATACTACAAAACCAAATCATGTGAATTAAAAAAAAAATATCCATTTTTATTCCATGGAAGTCATCTTTTTCCTGATGAACTTTAGTAACTGGAATAACCTTCAGAAAATAAATACTACAAAACCAAATCATGTGAATTAAAAAAAAAATATCCATTTTTATTCCATTTCCAGACATTTCCACAGGAGTACCATGATCTCAATTTAGTGCTTTTGACTTTACCAATATCTACCAGCATAAGGTAGATTGGGAAAAGGTTCAATTTCAAAAATAATAAAAAAGTGTCGGCTTTGGTCTCACGTGAAATATCATCAAACTTGAGCTGAAGACACGCTTCAGGTGATGTCCCATTCATGAAGCAAACTAACTTGTATTCTAACTGCTGTCTTCTTGAGTGTCTGAGCTGTTGCCCTTGTGTGTGAGCTGCTCTCTTGGCATTACACTTAGCTTCCAGCTTCCCTGTACTTCTCTTTGTATGGAAAAATTGTGTGGTCTGTGTTAGCTCTGGGGTCTTCCAGCTGTTCTGTCTGATTTATCATGTTTTGCAAGAAGAACAGCCTGCTAATTAGTCTCTTACTCTCCATTGCAGAACTGACCTAATTTGGTCAATCAATGAAAGCAGACTAGAAAAGAATTTAATAGCACCATCACACAGTATTTTGTGTCCTTTGGGTCATGAATCTGTCTCGCCCTTGGTAACTACTGCCAGTTTCCTGGAGGGAAACTGGATACATGCAGTATGGCCAAGCAGACACCCTTTTTCACAGATCTCCATCTGATATCAGATAGGGATATAACTTCCTTCCATTGTGCAGTTTCTTATGCTGACAAGCCAGTTGCCCATTATTGGGTTCTGCAATCATTTTTCAGTCTCTCCTGTCCTCTCTCCCCACTAAAAGTACATGGCTAAAAGGGGATCTCTGATCAGAGAACCATTTATTTCTCTCTTGTCATTTTCTCCATTTTCTCCCTTGCCTGTGTGATCCAAGGAGACTGAAATAAATTACAACAACAACAAAAAAAGATGCAACACTTTGGAGACTTTTTTTTAAAATATTTGTAACTCTGGCCAAATGACCAGCCATGGAAAGAAGTAACATGTAGAAGGATTGAAGCAATTGGAAGAGGAGTGTTTTGGAGGAACTAAGGCAGAAAAGTGTCAAAGCAGAAGTCCAGGTTTTATAGACCTCTTCCAGCCCTGCCAAACCATCTACAAACATGTGGATGGGCCTGGTCAAATGAAGGATACTAGTGTGCGAAATAAAATGTACTATATTTTTTTCTTATAACAAGCCTGCAGTCTCCTTTGACCTCTACGAATTTCCACTGAATCAAACGTACTGCAAAGGCAAAAAAGTGTCAAAGCAGAAGTCCAGGTTTTATAGACCTCTTCCAGCCCTGCCAAACCATCTACAAACATGTGGATGGGCCTGGTCAAATGAAGGATACTAGTGTGCGAAATAAAATGTACTATATTTTTTTCTTATAACAAGCCTGCAGTCTCCTTTGACCTCTACGAATTTCCACTGAATCAAACGTACTGCAGTTCTGCCCTAAGCCATTCCATGTCATTCCTTGTCAGGCTTATTCAATAAGCCTAAGGTCATGAGACTTCACAGGTCAGGTTCAAAGAGAGACTGGAAAGTCCAAAACTAGAATCCTTCTTATCTGTCCTAACAGAGAAGGTGAAAATTATATGGGCACAGAAACTGAATTCCCTCTCATACCTAGATGCTTATTATAGACAGGTCAGGATGGAGGCAAATTGTGGTGTAGCTGTGTTGTTGCTAATCATGCTCTTTCTGTTATGTGGTTGAAGACTTGAATCAGGAGGTCTGTCACTCCAGTGCTTTTCAGAAATAGTAAACTACTTTGAGAGGAAATATCCTTTCTATAAAGTGGTAAGAAAATTAGAAGGAATCTAGCACTATATTTTGGTTTGGCACATCACCACTACACTGTAGGGAAGCTGTAGTGGATGGACACTGAAGTCCATCCTTTGCAGACAAAAGTTATGAGACTGACTAGAAATGATTACACAGATTGGCTGAAATTCTAATGAAGGATACAGAAGAGGAGCCCAACAGTCATGTAGTATGCACTGAATGGCATCTGCAGCTACTTGCTGTAATGATTTTCCAACCATGACAAGTCAAAGTTCAGAAGAGGAAAAACATTTATAACCAGCATCCAGAATAATGGAAAGTTCATACTTGTCTGTCTCCATTTTCCCGAGCCAATATCACCCCTGTGCTTCTGCTTTCTCAATTAAGATGCCTGTCATGAGATGGGAGTATTTCATGTATTGGTGATGTAAACCAGCAGGACTGCAATCGACAGAGGGGTGAAGAGATGAGATGGTTGCTAGTTTTGAGCTAGTTTTGAGATACGATGATGAAGTCTGCTTACACAGTCAGCACAGTGGGTTATGGGTAAGTGTGTTGTTTAAATCAATACAACATGCTGGCATTTGGTTTCTAAAACTAACTAAAAATTTATGTTCAGAGTTAATTCATAAAATCCTGAACCTATTGACTTCTGAGCATCTCCAAAGGTACATTTCCCTAACAAGAGCTTTAAAATGTTGTAAAAGGGAAGAAAAGCCAGATGAGCTCCGAGAGTTTGATTTTTTTTCACTACTGTTTTTCCATTATGGTTGTTTTTCTTACCCTAGCAATCCTAAAAATAATCTAAGGTTTAATCTTTATGTTACGATTTGTTTATGAGAAGATGGTGTCTGATGGTTAACATTAGCCACAAGAAACAACAAAATCTCATAGAGCAGAACTTTGAAATGAGAAAACCCACAGGTCCTGCTCCTTTTACATAAGTGGATTGTCTCTATAAACTTCTTCATTATCTTTTTTCTCTTAGTATAATTTTTACTTTTCCCACCCAGGCAGATTACTTTCCATGGCCCAGAACGACATTACTTCTTCCAAGAAAATGTAGGCTTGGAAAATGAGGCATTGTCATTACAAATGTATCAAGAACGATGTTCCAGGGATCATCTGCAAATTTGATCCAGGGCAAAATGGTCATTTCCTCTCATAAACATAGAAGAAATAGCAATATCCTGAATCTGTTCTGTGAAAATTCACTCCTTTTTCACTAATGTTTTCTAGGCACTAAAATTAGGCCTAACCCTGCCAACGTCAGGATGTATCATTGCGTCTGTCAATGGCATTATAAGGCAATGTGAATATCCAGAACAGCCAGCAGAAAAGAGTGTGGAACTCGATAGCAGCAGTATGACAGAGAACCAGGAACTGTGTCCAGACCCAAAAACACTATTAGCAAAATCCCAGTTGTTGTTCCATTAGTCGTCTTGTCTTCTCTCCCGTCACTTTGAAGCAGTAGTTACTCCAACAAATGCAATAAAACAACATTGGTCTCAAAATCAGTCTGAGAGGAGAATCAGACCTTAGTCTCCAAAAGTAGGTCAAGGACTCTGTTTGTAAATACAGGAAAATGTTAGAGCTGGCAGGCCATAAAGAGCAAAAGGGCACAACCAGCCAGTGATACCAGCCAGTGGCATACAGCCATTCCACAAAAGAAAGGTACTTTCAGAGTCTGGGACCCAGAAAAGGAAATTAGCAATCGTATCTCTGGACACTCAGAACAAATCTTCTTCATTAGACTGCACTTATATGCACTTGATTTTTCACTAGAGTTAATTTTCCATTACCTTATTTTCTTTGCAGGCTGAGGAAGAAAATACAAATTGAGTATTTTGGCACTTTAGAAGAAAAAGTAGTGAATATGCAGCCTGGAGGGGCTCAGGGGTTTGATTCCTGTTCCCTTCTGCAGATATAAAAAAAACAAAATAATAGAAGCTTGACTGGAGCAAGTGAATAAATGAATTTACAAGGGATAATCTAATTTGTGTCTTGGACTGCCTGCAATTATGAATGTTTATTAACTAGTCTGTCTGGCTTTTGGAGGGGAAGAGTGCGGGAATCCCTGGAGCAACCCAACTCAAATAGAATTATCAGTCAAAAGAAAAAAACAAAAACCCAAGCAGAATGCTAAACAGTAAGAAACTTTTGGTGTTACCGGTGGGCTTAACATGGTCTGAATTGAGCAAGCCTTATATGCACAGTGGTCCTATTGACTGCTCAGGAACCACTAGCATGAGTAAGGGGATATCAGGAATGACTGGATGCTCTATCCTGCTGAGATAAAAAACAGGTGGCCAAAGCCCAATCCAGCAGCAGACGAAAGCATGTGAGTACACTTACTGACTTCAAAGGCACAGCCCACATGTTTAATGTTAAGGATGTGCTAAAGTCTTTTGCTGAACTGGAGCCCATGAGATTTCTGAGGTCTTCACTCCCAATGACTTTGGGGTTAGCTGAAGTAGCATGCTAAGTCTGTATTTCCCCAAAGGATAACATCAAGATTTTCTCCTGCTGTTTTCGTAAAAAAATAATGACATCTTGGAAAAAGTTTTCTTTTAGAAAGTCATGCAGTCAGTCTTAGGAGAGAACTTCCCCACAAACAGTATTCTAAAAGAAAAATTAAAAAAAAAACCCAAAACCTAAAAGATTTATTTCTGTGGTGCCAATATGTTACAGATAGGTTCATTAATGCTCATATCTCACATGCTAATGCTGAGAGATGCTTGATTCAGCAATGAAACAAACTGCTATAGCAGACACAGCTTTTTAATCTATTCACTCCAAGATATTTTTAAGTAGCTAACAACTTGCATAGACTCTATACATGCAGCACTGTGCATGTCTATTTGAGTGCACAACCACTTCTGTATGTGCAAGCCACGTGGTTGCACAAACCAGAAGATAGCTGGGCAAGTGGTCATTTCTACATATAAATATCCCAATTACAGACCAGTCTTGGCAGGAATACCTACAGCTGTAGACGGTTACAGTTAGTATATTTGAATGAAGATCTTGGTCTTCCCTTTTTGGAAAATATAGGAATGTAGGATGAGAAGGGAACTCCTGGATCTGTGGATCTACCTCCCACAATCTTGGACAATGTAGTCCCTTCCTGAGCTGACTGAACTTCTTACTGAACTACACTAGGCCTCTTTTTTTACCCCTGCTACTTCTTGTCAATAAGAAGCTCATTCTAATTCGCAGTCTGAATGTATTCGTGTCCAGTTTATGAACAATTACTCCTGTGTCAGTATTGTCCTTTACCTTAACCAGCCCTTCTGCCTTCCTGGGGCTTCCTTCTTTCATGTGTATGTATACTGAGAAAAATTCATTCATCTCCCTTCTCAATCTTTTTCTCTTTGTGAACTAATTGGATTCACATTACTTTGTCTGCGCAGGCACAGCCCTTAGACAGGTGTGGTGCTCAGACTGCATCACCCTAGGAACAATTCAGGCTGGCAGAGTGATTTAGTGACACACCTGTGAGTCAACATTTCTGCCCAGCTTTCTCTGTGCTGAAAGTCAGTAGTCATCTGGCTTATGCTCTTTCCAGCAGTCATTGGCTCCTGGCTCTTTAAAGTACTGCATTATAACTAGTGGAAAAAAATAGCCCTTTAAGACAAAGATTTCATCTAAAAAGAGAATCCAGCTTTTAGAAATTGGATTATAATTTATTCTAACAATGTAATTCCTGCTCTTCAGTATGAACAGCACTTCACAGTGTTCACCTGGGATGTCATTAGACAGTAGTCTCCTGCTGCTGCCAGCACTTTACATTGTGTCTACTGTTCTACATATGCCTTTCATGCTTGACCATTCAGTATGTTTCCTGGCTTATCTCTGGAAGACCTACGTTTTCATTTAAGCCTTCAAGTCTATCCTAAATCCAAGAGTATGACAGCTTGGCCCCCTGCTCTCAAGAATGTGTGTCGCACACCAAAGTTACTATTCACCACACAGTAAGAAGTAACATCCTGTGGTCTTTTATTATGAAGCGATTAATGCTGGAGTATGATTCATTTCACTGTTTCTAGCACATTTGTTTCAGCTGCCTGGAGTGTCTCATGAGGGATGGAAAGGTACTGTAACATGCTCAGGGATTTTATCTCCTGTTCCAGGGTCCCAGCTGCTTTATATTCACAGTAGGATATACTGCATATGTGTATGTCACCCCTAGAAATGCTCGTAAGCATTACTATTTCCTTCATGATCAATGCAGTTTTGACTATATAGGATAGTTGTTTTGATGTATTTAGTATCAGCTTGTTTGTATTGCTTTCTAATGGATTGTGGTGAGATCACATGTTCATGTTGCACCCAAAGATGAAGTAATTGGATTTCTGTATTCCAAAAGCTCAGTTTTTCCATCCTTTCCAGTAAGAACATACCTCTTTCTCTGTGTATCAGAGCTCCGGTGACAATTGCTGTGGCCTGCTACCTTTACTTCTTCTCATAGCCCACCTTCTAAGACCCCACATGAGCTGTGTCCATACACCTTACCTTGCTCTTCAATTCTAAAAGGTGCCTAAATTCATCTTGTGCCCACATGCACAAAGACCCTTGTATCTGCAATGCTAGAGAGAAGCATTTGAAAGTCTAGCCCTCCAGGAATACTGGGCAGCCTTCAATACCAGAGTCCAAGCCTTCCCTCCTTCTAGTGCCAGATGCACCTAAAATTAATCAAGATACAAATCCTGAACAAGGGCATCACCATGCTTTGTTCATGTGAGAGTCAGTCAGACACACATCTGTTTTTCACTTACACCTACCCAGTCCGCCTTATCCCCAGTCTGGGTTGGCACAGAAAACAAAAAAAAACGGCTTCACATTAGCTGAAACAATATTGTCGACTCTTATGATCTATATTTGATCTTCCCTAAATTTCAAAAGCAGAAGACTTGTAGTAATTTATTGCAGACATTTAAGGAAGAGGGAAGTAGACTGTTGACACTAGAGTACCACTTGGATGGGTTTTGCTTTGGGCTTAAATTTGTGGTGCTTGGTCCCAAGGAACAATCTCAGTTGTTTAAAGGTGTGTCTCTGTAGACATAGCCACCATAGTTCCAGGGCTGCTCTGTTTGATAGTACTTAAAGCCTGATATATAATTTACATTTTTCTTTACTCCTTCAAATGCTTATTTCTTGGTATCTCACCATACGCCCACTATGTGCTAACTGTCTCAAGAGTTCACAGGCTTCTGATAAGCATGTGCAGAATCTAGAAAGATAAGTTAGGCATCCCTATAAATCACTGAACTTCTTCCCACCCTTTAGTTCCTAAACACTCTACATTTTTCAGAGTGCAGCTGGAGTCTTTCAAAAGTCAACAGATGTCTAGCGTAAGAAGCACGAGTTTTCTCACCAGTTCTCTGTGCTTGTTTCAACAGGTGTATTGTTACCTCTTCTTTGCAGGACTGACAGCTCCCTCTGCCCAGTCTTCACTGGAGCTAATGAAACCCTCTGTATTCTCACTGTCTACATGTCCAATGTGTTTCTATCTTCAGCTCATCGTGAAGCATCCTCCTCCACCTCCTCGAATACATGCTCTCTTTGGCTTTGCATGTTGGGTGAAAGCCAGGGTGAATGTTGTCCTTCCTTTTTCACACTGAGGATATTTTGGTGTTGGACCGGAGCACATCCAACAAAGTCCAAAAAGATTTGCAGTTCCCTAGCTTTCTACATGGGAAGTCACACGTCATTCCTGTGTGACAGCTAATTGAAACTATTTTTCTAATTATAATTATTGCCAAAGATTAAGCCACAAGCATTCACACATACACAGTGCTAAAGGATCATGCCCCAAGAATCCTATTTCTTAGAGAAAGAGGTAAGACAAAGGCATTCAGTACAAGGGCAGAGAGAATAGGAAGCACCAGCAGTTTCAGTACCTTTATTTTTCTCAGAATACAAATCCACACCACCTGGTCACATCTTTACCACCTGACAGTGGTGGTAAAGTACTGTTCGGTGGGGATATGCTGACTGAAAAGACAAGGGGTGAGTGAGGATAGAGCAAGACCATCCTTGTGAAGATCAGATGAAGAAACTGAAGAAAGGGAAAGATAAAATTTTTGACCTAATGGCGTCTCTGAATCCAGTCAAAAGTTCATCCAGCTGCAATCATTTGGTGATATTTTTTGCATCTTTTTTTCCTTTGCCACATGGCCAGCAGTGAGGAAAGGACCCAGCCCAACAGTAATGTTCCCAGGTGGAAAGGTAGGAGCAAGAGGACATTTTTCCAATTGTTGTTATCAAACAAGAGCTGGGAGATATATTCTCAGCTAGGTTCCATCATTTCTCCTAGCACAGGGTCCCTGCTCTAGCTCAGTGCTCCTAACAGCTCCAGTCTCGTTTCATGACTTTCTTATTGATGGCCTATGTTTGCCTATGGACTCAGGATATTTTTATTGTATGCCACTTGCACTTGGTCACATTTCCCCAGTCTAATACTGCCATTTACCATAACCGTTGGGATTATATTGGGTCTGGCTATATAATATAGCTCTATAAAATATAGCTGAAATCAAAAAGATTTCTATCCATTGAAGGAAAGAGAGGAGAACCTAAACAGTTTTAGAGCAGGCACCAATGAATTCATGAGCAGAGTCACATGTAGTTGTCAGCAGTATCAGGGGATCCCAGGCTATGGTCTGAGTTGGATGTTAGTCTAACGGCATGGTTGCAAGACACATTTTCCCAACAAAGCAGGGTGGCTGCATCCAGACTGCTTATTCAGATAGATCCCTGCTTTGTGCTATCCCCTAACTCACATGCAGAGATTATCTGGAAAATGTTTGTTGATATTGCTAGAGCAATAGCAGAGACCATGCAAACAATTGAACTTTTTGAACAATCATCAGCCGCTGCTCAAGGCTTGACCTTGTTTTCTTTACTGGTATAGACATAGCCTACAACACTCAGAGAAATCTGTTCACTTTGTCATTGATGTAGCCCTGTTGTCAGCAGAATAAGCACTTGTCTTCTTCAGCATTCATATTCCTTCATTTTTTTCAGGTTGCAGCTAGGTTTCTCTCCACTTCATCAAGTTTAAGGACACAGTGCTTGTCAGCCATCATCTTCGGGTGGCTCTGAATGCTGAGTATCCACTACAGCAACTGTGTGTGACTCATTTTATTCCACTGTTTCATTTCTAACTCCTCTCCTCAACTCTTTACAGAGACTATGAACGCTTCCAGTGATGCAAAGGACAGTTTTTTTCTGGAAACCCATCAGTCCCATCATCTGTGCCTCTTATATTTTTTCTGTAAGTAGGCACTGCTTTGTTTGACTTCAAGTTCTAGTGCCTTTTTTCTTATCAACCTCAGGACACCACAGTAGGCAATAATACAAAAAAGCCCATGTTCTTTAAGTGGCTCTTTATTAATTTTCAGAGATGCTGCACTTGTAGCCCACCAGCTGCGCAGAGGCCGACTTCCTCATGCTCCTTTCAAGCTCTTCCTCCTTACAACCTGTACTCCTTCCTTCAGGTTTGGTGTAGGTTGTTTCAGGAAGGAAGCCACCACCTAAGCTATTCTCCCACCCACTTTCCTCTGGGGTAGGAATGAGCAGGTACAAAGTCCTAGCTATTCTTTCACTCCAGGACCTGTCTCCTCAGGTAACCTGCAAAGAGGAAAGGGATTCTTGCTCTGTACCTCTCAGACGTGCATAGTCCGGGTCACAACCTAGGGAAAGTTCCTTAGGTACCAGCCTTTTAAGAATACCACAAAACATCCGTTGCGGAAGAAAGACATCTGCATCCTCTGGATTGTGTAAAACAAACATCTGGCAGCCATGGCTTCCTCTTAGCTTTGCTGTTGTATGTAGTAAATGGAAGTCCCAGCTCCCACAACTGTCATTTGGCTCCAGCAAGCACTATGACTCCCCTTTTGTGAGAAATGAAGAATAATCTGGCTAAATCCCAGTTTCAGAGCTAGCAAACACCAAAGGTCCAGTCCCTCCTGCTGTTGTTAAAAGCTGGCTCCCCACTTCCAGGGATTAGCAAACTATGCGGACATTCTTAGGAACTTAAAAATCAGCAGACTTCTGCCTTGCAAGCTCCCAGCAGAAAGGAGTAGAGCTGCTCCCCATTTCACTGCCACGACCAGCAATTTTCAAAGCCCTGGAGCAACAATGATATCAATATCAAGCAAACTTTTGATTCTCATCTTTTGAATCTCGCTGCACCTCAAGTGAACATGTGGTATCTTCAGCAAACTCTGGACTAAACTATTTCTAAGCAAATAAATATACAAACATCCTATAATAACAAGCTAAATCCAGAGACCTAGCACCCAATAAAAGCAATGAAAAAGGCATCAGTGTCTGCAATAGCTTTCTGGAGTCCCAACATGTTCTCAGAGAAGGATATGGCCCTGCCTCACTCTGTATCCCCATAATCAATCCCATACCAGAAGTCCCCACTGAGCCTGTAAGAATGCACACTTGTATATACTGCCCTTCTATTGTCTCTTTTGTCTTTGCCTAAGGAAAACACACTGATTCTGCTGACAGTAAAGGCTCTGTAGCTGCGGAGCTGAAAACTAGATTTTTCTCCAACTTAAACAAAACTAATTTAAAAGGGAGAGAAAACACACAGGGGAACAGTATGTGTATCTCAGTAGAGCTATATCCTTTCTCACCTCAACTGCACTCCCAGGGGTGAAAACAGAAGTAACACAGGCAATTACTACAGAGCCCCTTTTAAAGGGGCGGCTACAGAGCCTCTCTGAAAGTTTCCTGCTCTATATGTAAAATCCACAAATGAAACATGTATCTCTACTTTCCAGAAGAAAAATAAAGTCTTATCTACCTTATTACCTCAGGTTTCCTCAAATCTCAAGAGGAAACTTTCTGTTTTCTCCTTTTAATTTTCAGACTTAGTAGCTTTCAGGCAGAAAGAGCCCATGGTATCCATCTGAGGTCATGGAGTGACCTGTGATTCGCATGCAATCATTTTTACCACTTTGAGACCTCTCAATAATTGGGCTTTGGCTTCAAGAACCCATCTTCTACTAAAGCAGCTATCACTACCGGTATCTGAATTTTCTACCTAAAATCAGCCTGTCTGCACCTTTTCTATAAATCCAGGTACTCACTATAAGTAGCCTATAAGGGGCTATAGAGCTCATACGACTACAGTAAGAATCACTAGATTTGTTTTTTCTACCTTTCCCAACGTACACATCCACCTTCCCTCACTAGACTCTAAGAAAATTTTAATCAATATATTCATTATTTAGTCACATTTATATGTCTGCATAGTTAATGGTGCTAGTAGAATGAGCAGAACTGTGGTAGTAATATCTGCTATTAATAAAGAGCAGAATAAGTCAAATGCAGTAGTTAATAGGGTGATTAGTGGAGGTAGGGTTGGTTTTGCTTATTATACAAGTTTGCCTTTGTCATTTCTCAGTGCACAGTCTGTCTTTTAAGATCAAATTTGGTGATCTACTGCAACAATGACAATAAAGACCCTGTTACCACTGTTGAATCAACAGGCTTTGCACTGTATATACAGTACAAAATACATGCATAAGCCTGGCAGCTGCTAAACTCATTGATATATAACACCAGTCCCAAAATAGTGATATTTCACTTCTGGAGCTTTATAAATTGTTAAAGAAATAAAATCTGCCTTTGGGAAATAATGTTTCTTTATGTATCATCGTACCCATTGCCTCCTCCCCCCCTCCCTTCAAGATTAAAACAAATAGTGTTGAAGCTATAAATCATCCCTGTTGGCACTGGAAAGCCCTCAGAGATCTTCTTTCTGTGCCATTTCAGTAGACAGAAAGTCTAATGTACAGAGAAGTGATGTTGCTTTATTTTTTTTTAAGTAGAGAGTCAGAAGAACATGTCCCTCCTTGATCTCTTCAGTGTGTATCAATATTTCTTCAGTCACTTTAAAGTCATTGCACATGCTCCAAGTGGTTTCAAGAAAAGTCAGTGGGAAATGAAGCATGCCTGGGAATTTTAGCTATCATTATCTTGTGTGGAGAGGCGCATCTTGAAACACCATTTAAACACTGTAGGCAATGCCAGTAATAGGACTGGACCAGTCACTCTGTCCTGAAATGTAAATGGTTTTGAAAACTCATTTGCAGAAATTCAACCTCTGATGCCTGTTTTTCACTGAGAATCGCTCACACAGAACCGTTCAATCTATAACTGGATAAGTGATAATCCAAGAGTTGGATTTGTACCATGAAAATTCAAGTTGAGAATTTCAGTTGTTTATTTATAATTGTTTTTCTGTTATTATTCCTGAGGGTAAACTCCTTTCCTAGAAATTGCTCCTGGTTTTAACAAACATTGATCAAGCATTTCTGAAACATCCACCCACTTCCATTTTTCAGTAACAGGAACTGTCTTTTTTTCACCCACCCATCATTTCTTAGCCTCATTTCCTTTGCTTTCACTTCAAGAAATAGGGGGGAAAACATGAAGGTTTTCTCAAAGCTTCTGAGCTTTGTAAACATGAGCTTTACATTAGAATTTCCATCAGCTACAGCAAATTCGTAACCAAAAAGAGACAGCCTTCTCTCCTCCCTTTTTTTTGGTTTTTTCTCATTGCAGGGAAAAAAAAAACAAACCCAAACCCAAAAACCCTAGGACAAAACTAACAATCCCTAATATGAAATCAGAAAGTTACTAATATGAAATCAGAAAGCTAGCAAGGAAAATAACTGTAGGCTGCATTTTTTCACTTGTAAGACTGCAGAGTGCAATTGAAGCAGAATTCCCAGCCATGCTATCTTCCTTTCCACTGTGATTGCTCTCCTCAATGGAGAGTCACTGTTAGAGGAAACATTGAAGTACGAATGGTACAGAGCCACCTTAGCCCATCACTGCAGCATTTGAAACACCCTTAGGCACCCTCAGGCACAGATATGAGCACTATAAATTAGCTGATAGGAGTATGAGTCCTTGGATCTCACTTGCTTAACTGAGCACGTGGAGAGCCCATCAGTAACGGTGGCATTACTGTATGTGTGTAGTTAAGAGCATGGAGGTGTTTTCGCAGCACTGGGAGTTAAGAGAGGAAAAGATATCCTGCTTTATCACAGTAAATTGTATCACTTTGATCTTAGGCATATTTAGGCCTTTGTAGGTTTTCTCTACTAATCTCCAGTTTAATAGGCATAAGCTGGATTCCCATTCGTGCGTCAGCCAGGGTAAGCACAGCCTCTTCAGAGTGGGACTGGGAGCCTGTGAGACCCTTGGAAGGGGTTTGGGATCTCTGCTGTTGTATACATGTTTTATTCTCCAACTGAGCATCTTTTAGAAGTGCTCAATCCACACGCAAACACATCCCAAGCCTGTTCTGCCTCTGAACAACACCCTTCCCGCCCGCTGACACAGGTACCTTTAAATAATTTTTGCTGAGCCGATTGGGCTCTGGTTTACTCTGTGCTTGCCCCCATATTGAATCAGCATCTGCTGCCATCATATAATACAGGTACAGACCTCATCCAAACAAGGCCGATCGTATCACATCATCTGGCCTGGCATTTGTCTGTCACGCTGGGGCAGGGAATGTGATACCAAGCTGACAAAAAGCAGCACACAGCCCTGCCTGGAGAGCCCCTTTGTTCATCTAAGCCTCCCCTGCTGCTTTTGTAACTCCAAATGGATTTCTGATTCCCTATCTCTTGGCCTTTTCAAGCCAAATGGTTTGGTCAGATCACAAGACAGCAGGTGCTGCTCCGCTCAACATTTGCACCTTCCAATCCAAACACACCTCTCTCTACCGACCCTTAAAATCAATCAAAGGGACTTATCGGTTTGTTTTAAGCTTTGATGTTTGTCTGGGGTTTGTTTATCTAGCAGTTTATTCCTGGGAGTATGTTCTTGACATCTTGGAGTAGGTGGTAATTAGCAACAAGGAAGAAGGGTTGAGATAAGAAGTGGAATTTGAAAGTGGTGATACTTGGGGAGGCAGCTGCGCCACATCCCCTCCTGCTTTCGTCTCAGCCACTGAGGCAAGCTAGAGACAGCAAAGGGGCGAACAGCAGCCACCCTGCCCTTTCAACAAACACTGGCCAGCCCTGCCGTGCCACCAGGCATGGTCCTCTGCGGAGAAGGAGCCGACGAGGGGCTCGCTTCGGCCCCCCCGCCGTGTCGCCGCCTCCTCCGCTTCACGGGCACTCACTAGGCCTGCCTCTGAAGAGTCCTTTTGTCTGAACGAACTTTCTACCTGTTGGTTTCGCCGCAAGAGCAATTTGCTTAAAAGAAGGCCTGAGGATCAGGTCTTGCCATTGCGTGACATCCCATATATCTGCTGTCCTCTACTAAGAGGCATATAGAGCAAAGACGACTCAATTGCTTCTGTAATAGGAACAATAAATGCTGCTGTGTCTCTGCATTTAAGGCATTCGCTACACACACTCGTACCTGCACACCGTGTGGACTGTCTGGTGTATTCATACAGGCACACATACAGAGAGAGGCAAAGAGCAGCGAGAGAGCAGAGCAAAAATTTTTGCTCCAAACAGCCTTGGACTTAGCACATGTTTGAAATATGAAGCCAGGCCTGGACCTGAATTTTGCAGATGGCCCCTATCTTTATAACCTTCCCAACTGAATTCCATACAATAATGTAAGCCTTTAATTGCATTTTTGAGTACATAACGTGGAAGCAAAAGCACACTAACCTACTCCCACGCTGCGCAGCCTGCAAAAGGACCCACATAAGTACACATTGTGTGCTCAGGAGAGGAAGGGACTCTTGCAACCAGGATGCTCCTGAAGTGCCCTAAAGGGCACAGAAAGAGACTTATTCTCTGTACTGGCTTGTGGAACAAAGCCAGAGTGCAGACAATAGTGTAAAGCAGGAATTTTTTAGAGGCTAGCTGAAATAAAAAGCCTCCTGGTCTGAACTAGGCCACAAAATTATTTTCTCAGTTCAATGAGTGAACCCTAATAGCTAAAAGAAAACCCGACATGTTTTGGGTCAAGCCAATTCGTGATTTATCTTCTAAGCAGGCAAGACCAGGTTTTCATTTAGAACAACCAGATCCTGATCAACCCCTACTTGCATTCCTCCATTTCCAGGATGGGGGCTAGTACTTTAAGTCCACATTTTTGTTATGGTTATTACATTTCTCAAGGCTCCAAAACACTGTTTTTTTTTAAAAAGAAGAAGCCTTTACCAGAAAGGTGTTTTGTTTTAGGGGGGAGGGTAGGGGGGGGGGGGGGGTTTGTTTTTTTGGGTTTTTTTTTTTTTTTGGGTTTTTTTTTTTTTTTTTTGGGGGGGGGGTTGGGGGGGGGGGGTTTTTTTTTTTTTTTTGGGTTTTTTTTTTTTGGGGGGGGGGTTGGGGGGGGGGGGGTTTGTTTTGTTTGGGTTTTTTTGTTTTTTCAGGGGAAAATGATGCATTGAAATTAACCTGAATATCTACACGAGCAAAAATCCTTCTTTCTCAAGAACAGGCTCTGGGCAAACTATTTCACCCAGCTGTACTCCGGAGGATCCCTGTGGGAGGGTGCAAGCTCACTTGGCGAGGCAGTCTCTGTTCAAGTAGTAGATGACTTCACTCTCATTACACACATAATCTTTTCCTACATAGTCTACACCAAACCAAAATTATACTGCATGTGTTAAGCTTGTAAGTGCACCATTTTATAATGATCACATTGCTTGTGTCCCAAGGACATTATAAAGGGGGTATTTCTGCCACTGCTTATGATTCTGTACGTTGCCAACAAGCAGCAGGGTTTTACCTGCATACAGAGCAGGGCTGTAGCTGTATACTTTAAGAAGACAGTACTTAATAAAAGCCAGCCTCAACTTTGAGGTTGCCCTTAAACTAAACGCCTTTTATGCCAATTTTTGCTCAATACCAGTATCTCCATCTACAAGTGACAAGTCACCATTGCTAAATATCATGTATAATCACAGTTTGGATTGAAATGGTGCCTTCAAAGCACTGCAAATACCTGTCATTAGATATTGCATTGCAACCATTTGTTTCTAATGGAGCTGTCTTTTCCTGTTGGCATTGATTTACCATACAGGCATCAGAATATTAACAGATGCAGTCCTGCCTTATATGTAGGAAGACAGTATGACAACGCAGAGTTCATAATCCTGAGACTATTAAACCTTTTTTTTTACTCTATTAGACATCAAACACAGTAAAAAATAAAGAAAACAAAGCAAAAAAACCCTCAGCAACACCAGGCATTTGCATTCTGTATATACTTCATAGCATATAAACATAGATTTTCTGCTCTGTTTTGTTCTATACAAAACTCAGCAACATTGTCCACTTTCTGTTCCAATGTTTGGTGTCAACAGAAGTTTAGGATCTAGTTCTGGTCCCCACTGAAGTCATGGGAATCTTTTACTTGATGTTAATGGGAATTGGATCAGGCCAGTAATTGGAGAGGCTGAAAAGAATCCCAGATGCTGCATAACAAATGAACTATCCACTGAGGTATTCCCTCTGCTCCGGGAAGCCGCCACTGGGAATTGCTGCTACCTTTCTGTGGAAACGGTGCAAAAAAAAAGGATGTCAGATGTCAAAGCTGCCAGCCCCACAGAGAGTTTTAGTGACATAGAAAATTCTTAAAAATCTAAACAAAAAAGAACCCCACCAAGTGAAAGAGCTAACTATTTGGGCTTTTCCTGGGGAATAGGGATACCTGAAAACAGCAAAATCATGCTGCGAATATTTGGGAATCTGTTGTTTGATAGAGCAGGTCAGTGCTGTCCGAATCTGGTTCCCTGTACAATGGTGTGAGACAGAATTCTTCAGCTCTTTGCATGTCGAATTTAAAGCAAAACAAAGCAGGTTAGTAATTTTATTTTCGTTTCTTTATTCATTACTAAGATCCCATATTCTTTGCCTACCAGCTTCCATGCCTGATCAGCTGCGGAAGTTGCAAGCCTACTTTGCATGCCCTTTTGCCTTCTTCCCCAAACTTTGCAAAGGGGCCAAGCATTCTGCTGTAACGTGTAGCACTCACCTTCTGTTAGCATTAAAAAGGTACATCCACCTCAGATCCAGTCACAGCATTGATGTGCAGAGGCAGAACCACAGTTAGAGAAGAGGATGTAGTGATTCATCCTTTCTTGAAAAATGACTCAAAGAGGAAATTGCATGCTCTGAAATGACATACCTCACTGTAACCTGTTGTGACCATGCCCGCCTGCCATACAATACTCTGCCTTTCCCTTGGAAATTAGACAGACATGCCAGGCACACTTCAGCTATAAACGACTACAAAGGCAGTGAGCTTCCTATTTATCTGTCATTCTTTACACAGCTGACAACTCCCAAAGTCTTGCTGCCATGATGATCCAATTCAGTGTCACTGGAGACACCCAAGGTAAGTTCAAGTGAGTAAAAAAGGATGTGAGAAACCAACATAAAATGCACATAAATATTAGCAGAAAGCAAAAAGGGACTATGAAAAGAAAAAAAAAGTGTACCTAGTGTGAATTATTTACTTTTCTACATTCATAATTCCCACCGAATAGAACAGTACTGAATCCTTTGCTAGAAACAGTTCTTAAAATTGCTGGCTGCAGCAGGAGGTTTTTACGTCAGAATATGGACACCTGTTTTACTCTAACCCTACAACATGAGACAACATGATTTTGTAATTAAAGCATAAGTCTATTCCTAGTCATCTGCTGTAGACTTT
The DNA here is from genome assembly GCF_000699145.1 of Aptenodytes forsteri. NCBI lineage: Eukaryota > Metazoa > Chordata > Aves > Sphenisciformes > Spheniscidae > Aptenodytes > Aptenodytes forsteri. Next base: position 292,564 of record NW_008796043.1, read on the forward strand.
CCACATCAACTTGCATAAATTGCTTTCTTTTCTTTGGTTTTAAAAGAAACCCTCTACCTTGTTCTTTGTGTGAATTAGTAGAAATCAATGTTAAGTTAGCACAGAATGAGTGAGCTTCTGTGTCAATCCACCCGTGCAACACAGAGCCCTAGAAGGGCTAAGTTAGTCTTCTACAAATGTACAACTGCAGTTCAGGAAAAGTTGCTGACTGCTGAGTAGGACTCTTTGGTTCTCTAATGCTAGCTGCTCTGCACAGCACAGAGGATACAGACTTCAGCTATGTTTTCTGAGAATAGGGTAGTAATATTTATCTTTGCATGTTTGTGGGGACATCAATGAAACATTGACATTTTGCTGCATTGAAAGAAGCCTGAGATTTCCCTGCTTAAATATCTTTAAAAACTAACAATGAAAACCACACTTGCAAGTTTCCTATTCCCCTTCTTTTCATTGCAAAAATAAAATTCATTATAATCAGATTCTTTGCAAGCATGGTGAATTTTGCTTCACTGACTTGGGTAAATCATTGTTTGCTTGCAACATCAAGGCTTTCAATAGATACTCAGCAAGGCTTAATATTGATTTCTGGGATAGGAAAAAGAATAATTAAAAAGTTAATTAAGGATAAATCACCATTTCGAAATTGTCATAAATCTCCACAAAGCTACTTCTCATGATGCACAACTCCAGGATTTTTCTTAGACCACTGGTAACCTATTCCGAAAGGTTTGAGGAAAATTATTCAGTCTCTTTCTATCTCAGGTTCCTGGCTGTGAAATAGGGACCTTCTTTGCTCCTCCATTTTGTGCATGGTTTGTCTGTTTAAACTCCAGTTTCTTTTGAATGCAGATCTCTTCTGTAGTCATAGGCATGTTAGGACTCACATTGGATGACAGATCCACATGTTCCTGTAACCATAACAAGTCCTCAGGTGTTTTTAAAGAGCCTTAAAGATACAGTTTTAGCTAAAGCGGATACTGCTATTTTTTGCTCTACAAAAAACAGTAAATGTCTACCCTTGAACTGCCTTACTAGCTCTGAGTGAGCCTTCTCCTAAGTTTAGGATGAACTGGTTCTTTGCACAAGCAGCAAGCATCTCACAAGGATTTTGCTGGGGGATAAGGACTTTGTGAAATCTTAGTATCTCTGAAAAAGCATTAGGAGGCTGAAGCAGCATGCTTTCTTAGCAAAGTCCTAGTATAAACTGTGGCAGAGGGAACTGATATGAGGGCTCTTGTAAATGTCTCATGAAAGGCTTATACCAAAAGCCTCTCAGAAATGTGTCTTGTCAAAGAGGACAATAACCATGAAAAGACAGGAGAGCTTATGATTTTATGTTTTCTTCATAGTTTTGCAGCATTCTGGTGTTTTATAGCACTAACAAAATACGACATTTGGCTTTCTCATGAGACTTTGTTTCCCAGCTTGTGGGAATACCACAAAAGTACCAGATGACATGATATCTGGCAACATATATGGCTCACTGGCATTAAAAAGGCCAGTGAAAATCATAAAGCAACTCACATACTGAGTTACTCAATTATATATCTGATTCATCCAAATTTCATTTTTTCCCCTCTTTCCTTTCTGCCTGTCTCCCTTTTTGATCTCACAGGGCTGTGCACAGAGCCCTAGTAAGATTTCAACGAGAAGGACCAGTCTTGCTCGCACATGCAGAAAACCTGATCTGGGGATCAGTTTTAGCCAACTAGCTATGATGATGGCCGATGCCCACTAACAGTGTAATGCCAATGAGCAGATAATCTAATTGCCACAAAGGAAAGGTTAACCAACCTACACTGCTCCTCTCTCTATTAGTCTTCAGTCTGGCACTAGAGTCTCTAGCCACAGACACAGAAATTGTTCTGTAATGACAGGCATCACCAAATATAAACAGCTGGTAACCCTAAAATTAGACCCGCCGGCTCTCTCTTGGTTTGGGGATATGTTTTATTATACCTTCCAACTGGCAAGCAAACTTTAAAGTTAATTTAACCCATTACAAGACCCTTTTATCTAATGGCTGGGCCTGTTGCTTTATGTGCACTCTCTTCATTCTTATGAGGAGTTTTGCCAGCACAGAAATAGAACATAGCTAAAGCTAGTTGAAAATTTTCCATCTAAAATACATTCTGGCAGATAACTGGAGCTCTTGATTAAGCGAGATTTTTTACATCTGAAGTTTCTCCTGTCTTCAGAAAAGTTCAGCTTTCAAGTGACCAGACAGAAGAACCATCCAGCAACAAAATTAACCTGGAATAATTTTCAGTTTTCAGCTGCAAGGCCTCCTGGCCAAGGACTCATACAACATACTATATGGGGCAAGAAAGCAGAGATACTATGATTCCAGTCCTGGGATACATGCTAGTGAAGAAATCTGGTGGATAGCAAAAAGCTCAGGCATAAAACGACCTAACTACAAATATTGTGATGCATCACTTAAAATTAATTCTCTATTTCTCAGTCTAAAATATTCAGTTGTTTAGATTGTCATTAAATTTTGAAATATTCTTTGGGGAATAATCAATAAAAGGAAACACAATTAGCCGTAGATTTTGCCCCAACCTAGAAACAGACTGATATCTTCGAAGTTAGATATGCGTGCCTGAACCCTGGCCACTCGTCTTTAATAACTACATATTTAGGGCCTGATTTTTTACACCTGTATTTGACTTTTTTTTTTTATCTCTGAGCTCAAAATTAGCTGGAATAGTTGAAGAACAAATTTATGCTTATTATTTAATACATTTTATGCAAACACTTCCTCTTTGACAAGACAGTATTCTTTCTGTCCTCTCATATGACCACCATTACTGGAGACATACAACAATCTTAGCAGTTCTGCCAGATTCTATTAACATGTTTCATTTATTTTTCTTGCATAGACTGTTTGGATGTAAAGCTGAGTCTCTCCTACAAGAACTGAGCAAAGTGAAATTTTCTGAGCCCCTTCATTTTTTCCCCCGCTCTATATCTAGTTTAAATGCTAACAATGACTGAGGGTCAAGATATTTGCTCAGACATTCACAAATGGGTGGAACTGCCGACACTCTATTAAAACTGCTAATTAGGGAAAAATTTAGGTGGGAATCACGCTTGTACATTGGTCACAGGGAAAGCTGGCAGGCTCAGGGAACCTTGCACCAAGTACAGAACGAAACAGCACCTTGGGAGTTGTACGCTGAAATCACTTCTAACCAGGAGCAGCACACATCTGGCAGCGATGAATGACACATGATGGGATACCTTTTTCATCCTCTCTCCTCTCAGCCTACCAGAAATCCCATGACTGGCTTCTGATTCTCATGACTGTTAGCAATACCATTACACAGGCAGGAAGAGTATTTCTTCAGATTGCTATCCAACAGCTTTTCCCAGGGCAGCGATTGGTCAAGCCCACTCTGCAGAGCTGCAGGAACATCACACGGGACCTTGCGTGGCTCCCAGAACATGAGGGCTTCCAGCATCTCCTCTTCACGGGTTTTTCCCTGATTTTGACTTCAGCTTTTCAGGGAAGTAAGTTCCTATCCTTAACACCACAAAAGGTGGAAAATGGCCTGTTTCATGACTCTGTCAGAGTCTGTTAACACACCTTAATAAAGTCAAAGCTATAATTTAAGTGATCACATGCAACATCATTAAAAGAGATCAGCGTTCTTATTTTTAACTTCCTTTTCCACAGCTTCTTTATCTAGCTGAGTCTGTAGCTTAGAAATTCATCAGTACTTCTCAGAAATTTTCTTATCTCAAAGGCCACCACCTCCATAAATGTTAAAATACCTCATTCTGGGAGCATAATGAGAATAATGAAATGGTTTACAAACACATTACTGATTTGGTTTTCAAACTTGTGTAATCTGTTTGAAAATAGATCCATCTTTGAAAACTTTCTGGTCATTTTATCAGCTTCTCTTTCTCCCTCAGTTCCTAAAATAAAAGGCAAATATACTGTTTAGTGCACTGCTACAGAAGCAAATGAAGGCAGAATTCTGCTTCATTATATAGAAGATTTCATAGTAGTCTGGTGAGTCCTAGTGTATCTCCAGGCATATGAAACGCTGTGCATTACTTAGTAAAGTGGAAGTCATGCATGTATGGCAGTCACACAGACTACTTTTCCAATTTCATGTTGCCTCTGAATAGTCCAGTCACAGAACACCAAAGCAGAGCCTGTTGGAAATCTTTCAATTCAATGTTTGGGGTTTTTGTTTTGGTTTGTTTTTCTTTAAAAAAAACCCACAGATTCCTTGAAACCAAAACTATTTGTGTGAGTTTTCACTAAATTTGTTTTAGGAAATGTTTCTCAGGGTGATGATCATTTTTTGGTCAAAATATAAGGTGGGGGTTGGCAGAGCGGGAGAAAGAGAGACAAACAAATAGCTGGGAACTACTGTGGAAACACTGTTCCAGGCTGCCCTTTAGGTTAGGTCGCCTAGCAGAGTGTGGGAAAACTTGAGTTCATGTTTCAGTTCTACCTGCTTCAGAATAGGGACTTGGACTTACATTTCTTACGTCTCAGTAAGTGTTACGTCCACCAGGTGAACTGTGTCACAGCGGCACTCTCTGGAGTGCTAACAGGTGTTTCATTCTGTCTACAAAATCAGTTTTCATTGGAATAGAGGCTTGAATCTGAGTCTTCTGTCTTTTCTATTGACTCTTAACTAGCCTGGAGGAGGACTGTAGCATACAAAAATTTTAAGGACTGGGTTTCGTGTTCATGTAGAATGGCAAAAAGGACATGTGGCAAACATTTTTAAGGGAATAATAAAACCATCACCCATCTAGTTTTACTTCAGGAATGTTAGGTCTAATGGACAGATGCCAGATACTTCAGGTAAGAGATTAGCTTGGTTGCAGAAGACTTTTGAACACAAGTCTTCAATTCAACAAATAGGTCCTGGTCCCCAGCATTGCTATTTGCTGTCTGAATGCATGCAGTACCATTTTTGGTTTACCTTTACAGTATATGCAAAATACTGCTGAAATAGGAGATGCAGGAGGAATCCAGGCCAACCTTCTCCCGGGTAACTATCACGGCAGTAGCACCAATTTACAAGAGTGTCTGCTTCTCAGTCAAATTATGCCTAACTTCCACACAAAGCCACATCGCTTGGGCACATCTTCCTACTACTACTCTTTACTTCTGCCCCCTTTAGTTCTACAAACTACAGAAATAAATTTTCCTTGCCCATCCCTTTGTAAGGATCTTAGCGCTATGGATCGGCAGGTCTATTAAAGGGCTCAGAAGAACATTTAGAACCAGTCAGTGGCCAAACCAAATAATAGTTTTGCTCCTCTCAGAGGTACTGAGGAAATATTCTGGTAACTGTATCCTATAATTGTGAAGTAATCTTCTTGCCACTAAAAAATTATTAACATAGAGAAATTCACTTAACACAGCAAGTACAATGCCTGAGAGAAACATCTTATTTAACTGTCACTTTCATATCTTTGTCTGGAACAGTGATGTTTAACTCCACATATAGAGAAAAAAAATCAAGCTAGCTCTGCTGAGAAAGAAATGGACTGTTATGCTTCTGTCTACAGGGTCATGGGCAATTTTTGGCTAGAGATACGTTACTTTGAAAGAGATCTCATCATTAGCTTCTTCAGGCAAGGAGTCCTCGCTCCCTTAATCTAACAGTCTCAACAATAGTGGCCAATTCCTTTTTTTTTTTTTTCCTTTGTTGTGATATCACCATTATGGGGAGATTTCATTTTGGTTTGTCCTGTTTTTAACTTGAACATGTTACGTCAAAAGGAGACATTGGAAAGAACTGGAAAACAGAGTGATACTTCAATCCAAATTATATTCATTACTAGGCAATTTTAATGTATATAAGAAATTCAGGAATAATTGTGTGTATATATACATAAATATATTGCAGCATCCTAGCAATTGATCATTATTGAAGTAAGAAGGAATGCTAGGACAGCTCACTCTCACCCAACACAACAGGCTATGAGAAGGGAAGGGAAAGGACTTCTGAAATGTTTCTTCTACCAAGTACAGTACTGCTGGATGACTGGGAATAGGCATGACAGCCAGTATAGTGTAGCAACAAGAAGGTGAAGGCCCCCAAGCAACAAGTGCAATTGATTAGAAAATGAGAACAACATTGCAAGTACCCTGCACAGGAGTTGAAAAGGCAGAGGAGTTCAGTGCACGTTCACAGACTTTGTACAAGAATATACATGTAACTCACAAACAGGTTGTACCGCACCACGAGGAGCAGCAAGTGCTGACTGCAAAGTATATCATCCTGACAGACCCCTGAAGACAATGGGACCTCGCTCATGCATAGGCCACATCTTGTATTCGTCCCTCTATTCTACACTGGTTTTGCTGGCTTTTATTCACTCGGTCCTTCCAGTGCAGCTGTTGGGGGTAGGGGAGAGTGTGGTGATCTTAGAGATAATTGGGCTCTAACATCAGACTTGGGCTATATTCTTCTTGCCCTTCCTTCCCCAGATTTCTGTGCTATTTAAGCATAAATCTTGTTTCTGTTAGGCCAGGCTGAACTTCTACTCTGGTCACCCGGTTGCAGGAGTTTGGGCCAGAACATAATCTGATTTAAGTGCCAAACTTGTCCCAGTCTGGGAAGGTTTAGTGAACGGTTTTTATCTCCCAGTATGTCCCGTTTTTATACAGCACCACTTTATTAGGAGTTTTGGACTACAAAGCCTTTAAGGCAAGGGCTTTCCTCCTACGTTAGTCATGGCAACACTACTCAACTGTATGAGCTACCTATCAAGAGCATGACACAGCCTATAAGTGCAAGGGAGAGACAACACAGCTCGCTCAGAGCACCAACGAGAAGGGCAGCTCTAGGAGCAGCAGGAGGGATGACCTGGCAGTGCTTTCACAGGCGTTTCCCTGCTCACTATTGCACCAGCCAGGCCAAGCGTGCCAATGGGCACCAGGAACCCCAGCATTGCTAGTGTGAGATGCACCCACCACTTTGCCTCCCCTGCCAGCACGTGTAGCCACAACCCCTTGCCTCGCTGCCATTACAGAAGCTGTAGCTGACTTCTTCAGGAGTTACTTGTGGTCCAAAAGATACAAGTCAGTTATGTCTCACATGCACATGAACGATTATTCCCCGCACAACGGAGCTTCAACCTTTATCTGGTAGTGGGGTTGACACCACTTGACGTAATAGTACGCAAAATCAGAGCATCTGCACAGCCAACCTTAAGGTTAGGGATATGAAAACATCATTTTGGAAGGTATCCTAAATTACATTAAAACCCATGCAAGATTTCTAAGATCCCACAGCTGGTTTCTGAAGAGATTAAACCACTTGATTTCTATCCTAGTTAGCAGCTACTATCAGGTTTTGATAGTTTATGTGCTCAGGGCTGTGTTAAGAGTAGAGATGATAAGAACATCAAAACAAAGAAAAATCTTCTTCACAACAGGTAGCATTGGTAAAAGAATTTGTGAAAGAATTTTTTTCCAGAAACTGCTTTTTAACAGAGGAAAAATCTGCAAGTTTTATAAAAACTGGGTTTTTGGGTTTTTTTTCCCAAAGGAAAGGAAAAACCCAAAAGTTTCTAGGGAAATGTTTCAGACTTACATGTAAAATATATATTAAGGTGGGGAGACCAAATTAAGTAGTATTTTGGTGAGGACTGACAACATGTTTTCATCATCATTTTTTTTCAAAGGCAATAGAAAAATCATACCTTGCCCATTAAACCATCTGGTGAAGGTCCCATCTCCTGAGATTCTATAGGGACCTGGAATTAGAAATGGAAACACTAATTGGCGGACTGGACTATAGTGCTGTCTAGAAAGTGATGTAATAACAGAGTAATTATTTTCCGCATCTTCTATTTTGTTTTGCATTCACTAAGAGCACAGCTTAGCTACCACTCTGATTTATTTTTATTGGTTTGTTCCAAAGGGTTTTTCACATTTTTAAAACTGCAGACACATAGGTAGATGCAGGTCCAGATATCCCTAGTGCATTAAGTGATGCCTTCAGCCAGCTGAAAACTCTTTTTGATCTCTCTGATAATACCAGGCAAGCACTGATCTGAAAAGGCAGATTACCACCAAGGATTAGGCAGTACAATAGCATGCTGAGAATGCAAGAGGATGATGAGGTTTAGCAAACAAGCTTGGAACATATTTGAACTCAATATCGAACCCCAAACCAAGGCATGGGGATATTAGAAGAGAATTGAGGGGGTAGGAAGCTGCCTTGAAAAATATTTTATGAGAAAGGGTAAAATTGTGCAGTTACTAGGATTTAATTTAAAATCAGGACAGAGCTAGCTGAGAGAGCACATTCTGCACAGAAGACTCTTCTCTGTGCTGAAGGCACAGACTGAATGGGCACAGAGACTCAGCTACACTCTAATTTTCTTGAGACAATCCTTTAAGGCATGTGGCAGGAGCAGGTCACTCTGCTGTTGCTGCTGTCCTCAGGCAGTATGACACAGTGAAGACAGGACTTTACAAAGCCCTTTTTTTTTAAAAAAGAGCTTTTTTTTTCAGGACTAGCCACAGTAAATAGAGTGGTTATTTGGTATGTGAGATAAGTATTGGCCAATATCATTTGAACACACTAGTTTTCTTTCAGTGTTTTGTCACTTGACCAGTTTAATGCTAAGGTTAAAACGCTGTTACACAACATGTATCCACCCTACTGTGTGTCAGAAATGTGAGGAATGTTTGCAAGAAACAGCAGCTTGCGTACAATTCCTGTCACCAAACCCCAGAGTCGAAATGGCTAATATTTCCTGGATCTGCTTAGCTCACCTACAGAGAAAGAGTTTGCAGTGCATGTGTGCAAACAGGAGCAGAGTCATTAAAACTGGAGCAGCTCTTGGGCAAGATCCAGTTTGCATGTTACATATTCATAAATAGCTGTGTTAGAATGGCTTCCAACAGTGCAAACGTCAATGGAGCCTGCTGGAGCAAGCCTTAGGTATGCCATCTATGTGTCTGATTGCCTGGAGTTCAGAGGAACTTACTGAATGTATTACCAACGGGAATGAAAAAGCTTGCATCAGAGTAGCTGGCCAGGTCCAACTGCTGGATGTTTAAAAGGACGTGTCGGTGTTAAAGGGTTTCACGGCTTCAATTTTTTTAACTCATTTGTTGTTTGTATAATCCTTGAGAATCTCAAAGGGGAATACTTCGTTTTGTTGTTCTTTCAAAGAACGCATATTAATTTATGTTATAACAAAAAATGTTCATTAGGGCTTGGCTAATAGCGCTGATTATTTGTTTATTTTCACTCTGTGCAGCCTATTTAATTGTGTGTACGCATACCTATAATTACCACTTTGAAATGCAAATACACAGTTACTAAGGATAACCCTTCTCATTCTCAAGCAGCTAACACTCCTTTTTTATAAATGCTAACCATATCCTAGGCTCTCTGGAAAACAGCACATTTTAAGCTCTCCCCACATTGCAATGGCTGTCGCCTGCTCCAGATTATTCTCTCTGCCACTGTCACAGCTTCTTTTAACTTATCACCAGTCATAGCCCCTGATGAGGGCTACAAGGCCATTTGGCTGAGGTACTGGCCAGCTTACAGCTGACCTTACGCTGGGACTCCTTTAAGTGATAGGAACAGAAGCGAATGTATTTTCTTTGTCAAACAGTGTCTCACTGAGCCTCCAACTCCACTTGTAATTTATCCATGGAAAGACCTGGATTGGTACAGAATAATTTGTTACTCTCAATTATTCATCAGATAGTTTATTGCTATTTATTTCCACCCACAGATTGCTCTCATGCTTTCCTCTGGGATGGGATTTACTTCCTAAAGGGAGGATTTGGGGATTTGATTAAGCAGTATGAACAGCAGAAGATATCACATAACAATGATCTTGCTTCCTAACTGTCAAACCCACAAAGTGCTTTCAAAGTGACCGTAACAACCCACCTTCCCTTCCCCATCTCTCCCCCCCATGCCCCAGTCCTTCTGCAATTACAGACATCAGTGGTTACCCATGGAAGTTTCTCTTTCAGCAGTATTTTTGTGAACAAATACTTGCTTGTCCCTCTGTTCACAGAAAGCACATTAAAGAGGCATGTCAGTTAGAGTGTGGGCTGTCTTTGAACAGATGTTATGAATACTGTTTTGCAGGATTTGCCCAGCAGTAGATGAGAACAAGTAATGAGGAAACTAGGAACATGGGTAACGAGGCCAGAAGGTGTGGAAGCTTTCCAGGAGCAGGGGGAGCTGGGTGGAGAAAAACTTGCCTTACCAATATATAGCCACGAACATTTCTCAGACTTTATTTGTACTTCTTAATGGTCACTCTCAAGAAAAAGTATTTACCAGGGCTCATTCTCTTGAGAATTATTTTTCCTGTGGCATAAAGGTGAACAAAGGCACATACACTTCCATATAAGTCTTGTAATTCCATAAACGTGGTACGTAATAGTGGGAAATTATTTGGGATTGATCTATCTTATTTCTTTAAATGAGGAAAAAAAAAGGATGAACTGTGTCCTCATAATCAGGTTGAATACTTGTAACTGTAATCTCCTCGTAGAGCCACAAAGAGCTCCTTCACCTGTGTGCTTTTCAACCAGTTTGTTATTTGTTCTGTATAAAACATATAAAGATAATTAATGGGCTGAATTGTAAAAGGGTTCTCCTTATCTTTTAGTGGGCAGCATGGGGAGAGGTAAAATGACCCAAATAATAATTTCAATCAGTGAATGAACAGATGATATCTCAGTTCAGCTTCAAGCCCTATCCAACGGTACTTTAGTAGAAATACCAGCAAAGCAGCACACAAATAACATACATATCTTGTAGATTACATAATTTATTTGGAAATGTTTTCATACAGTTAAATAAACTTCAGAAAACTACAGTGGAGCCTTCTTATAAATTAGCTCTAGTGCCTAAAATCCCATGAGCTATGAAATGTTAAAAAAGAAAAAAAATTAAATACATAGTGTTGCTGAGCAACATAGCTCACTCTTAAACAACTTTCCCTTGTATGAAGTGCCTCAGAAAGGGACTACTGTGGAGCCTGTGTAAGTACTTGCCCTATGGGTAGTGCGATTTTGTTACAATCCTTCAAAAAACAGCTACACAGACTGTTACTGAATTCAATTAGAAGGAGTCTCCAGGGTTATTCCATTACCTCTGCCTTTAGTTCACAGACTCAAATCAAAACTTAAGCTATACTTTTCTAATTTCATTCATTAAAAAATACCATGATATGAACTTTCAGCATGGAAATGGCTCAAAAACTCTTCTGCAGTTTCAACTGAATAAGAGTGCATTAGGAAAGTCTTTATTTTTACAAGCTTTTGCTAAGGGCAGGGTAGGTTTCCCACAGCCCTGCCCAGATGTATGCTGGATGCCCAGCGCCTTGGAAAGAGCAGAGCAGAGGGACGTTGCCTGACGGGCTCTGCTCTGGAGCAGGTCTGGGCTGATGCCGGATTGCCAGCCCTGGGTTGCTGTGTGAGCATAAGCCTCAGGAGGACCAGCCCTTCCTCTGCTTTGCGGGGTCTCTCCTAGCGAGCTCAGAACCCCAAAACTGTCCCAAACTATTAAAGAAAAAAAAGTTGTTTCCCACGAACCAGAAATCTCACTTGTTATTCTGTTCTCACTGGCACTGGGGTGCTTAGTAAGGTCGCATTGCGTTGCTCAGTGCTGACTTCAGCTTCCGTACATCTGTGTTTCATCTGCATGCATCTACATACATCTGCAATGAGGTTTATAATAACAAGGAAGGGGTTAACCCAGGGAGCAGGTGGAAAGCAACCCAGCTGCGGAAAGATTAAAAAAAGTGGTAGGAGAACCCAGCCTGAAAGGGAAAAAGGCCGGCAGGCAGGCCAGGAGAAGAGAGGAGGGTATGAGCCCAGGGGGGAGGCTGCCAGGGCCACCCCGGGGCGGGGGGGAGCCAGCAGGCTGTTGCCTTGAGTGAGGCAGGTGTCTCCTAGCAGCAGCAGATGTGGCTTTGATCTGTGGGCATACCCGGGTGGGGAGAGGTCTCCGCAGGGTGGGGACGCTCTTTGGGGACCTGACCTGTTTGCGGGGTTTGGTTCAGCTAGGCTTTCGCTCTCCTTAGCTTCTCCAGGAGCTTGCACGAGGGATACTTTACCTGGTTGGAGGAATGTCATTATTTACAGATTGATTTTTAAAGGTCTTTAGGCCTCTCCTGCCCATAAAAATGGGAACTGAGTGCTTAGATACCTCTTTAAAAATTGGGTCTCACTAAAATTCCTCCTTCAGACCAGACCAGAACCAAGCTTTCTTCTGAGGTTTGAAATGCTATAAATGAACCTTCTATATTGTTGTTTTATGCTTTCAACTTCAGGCACCTCATGCAGACAGAAAAGTAATGAAAGACGTGAAGAAAGTCAAGGGTTGGAAAGGGACAATGCAGTCCTGTGGCCACAGCACAGGACGAGGAGTCAGTGGCTCTGGGTCCCATTCCCAAAGCTATCGTTCACTTGCTGTGTGGCCTTGAGCAATCCACTAACAGGCCAATCTAGCTCCCAGTAAAGTTACTGGAAATTTTTCCATAGACTCCAGTGAATGCTGGATCAGGCCCTTAGATTCCTAGCAGTCCCCTCACTACCCCCCCTGCAAAGCTGGGATAACAATATCCTTGTCTCACAGAGTAGTAAGGGGACTAATTCATTAATGTTCATAAAGCTTTTTCAGATCTACAGATGGAAGGCATTATGTCAGCACAAATTATTCTTAGTTATTATCATTCTCATGGTATTTCCAATTTTCTCTGCTCACTAAAGCCAAAAAGTTCCAAAAATCTTGTGAGAAAGTTTCTTCTCTGGAGATCAGACTCCATTTCTGGCCCAAAGATACGTGGAAACAGATACATTCAGATGGCACTGGAATGCAGGAATATTTACTGAAATAAGCCACTGAATCTTTGGGGGTTTTGCATGATTCCTGAAAGCAGGGGAGTGTGCAATGCTATAGAAAGGATAGTCTCTAAATTTTAGAAAAAGCACCTAGAGCCATAGTCTAGCAAGCAAAATGCTGAGGCCAAAATGTTCAAATTTGACTCTCAACGTTTGCTGCCAGTAGGAATTCTTTAAGCTTTGCTCCCTGGCACTTTCAGAGGAAAGGTGGGCTCTGGCTCAGGTTCCTTGTCAAGAGAAGGAAAGGAGGGTTCCTTTCCCTCCCCACACCCTTATTGCCTGCTAGGAGTTAGTCAGGCATCAGGTCCAGGCACGGAAAAGCAACAAGGTCAGGTGAGTAGGCAGCAGTGAAGGGATTTCATTGGGAAGAGGTCAGCATGAGCGAGTGGTAACGTATCATTTGGGAAAAGGAAGACACATGCTGCAAATCTCACATAGACACACACTCACTCATATGTATGTGTGTGTGTATGTTTATATGTATCCCATAACACTCCCTACAGCTATTCTGTTTCATGTCCCCTTACTAGACTTTGGATACTTTAACTGTCTGACTTTAGCCATCCTCAGTACTAAAGGTGAACACTGGAGAAACTCCACAGGTGTAAAAGTCATCTAAAGAGACTGTGACACATGCTGTCAGGAACACTGTACTGTAGAAACCACTGTCACAAATACTGCATTTCCCTTTTCCCTGTCATCTCACTCCTTCCCCACACATAACCACCCCCTTGCAGGTAGAGAGCTTGCTATGCTGCTTTGGAAAAGCAGGTAAATGTTAATGTTCTGATGGATCCAGCTCTTTTAGTTCATGTATTATGTCAAAACTGGTCAAAGACAGGAAATTAACCTCCCTCCCTCCCCCGACTGTGCACACACGCACAGACACACGCATGCACAGCCACAGCCAAGGCCTTCGGCAAGCCATCTGATAGCAATCAGTATTTTGAGAAGTGATAGCTCATCTGTAGATTCAGCATTCTTTTGCAGCAGAAGGTATTATGCAAACTAGCCCCATTAGAAAAGCAAACATCAAAGCAAAACATGTTTTCGAAGAGACAAATGCATAAACCATGTGGTACCTGACACTGAAACAGAAATAGAATAATTACCCTTGCTCTCAATGGAAAGCATAGCTGCAGAGGATAATAAAGGCGTCTCATACACTGTGCCCCGTAGTTTCCTGTACTGTGCATGAAAGGGAGAGTAGTCAGCTAGGGAGATGCAGCCGGGGAGAGCCTGAAAGGGCTGATACTGTCCTCCTCAGTGAAGGACGGGAGAACATGAGCGAGACTGCAGCTGATTGTGGAGCAGCGCAGCTACGCCATGCCCTCAGCACCAGCTGGAATGCAAGGTGCCACTCCAGCCTTAGGGGAAAGGAAAAAAAAAAGAGTGCAGCTAAGGTTACACAATTACCTGTCTTGAAAGTGCACAACTTTTAAAAAATATGCATACCTCCCTGACCATAAGTAGCCACGAAGTATGCTCCGTGGGTCTTTTGACTAAAGTCTAAACAGAGGAAGCTCTCTGTAGGCAGCCTTTTGCCTAGCAGTGGATGCTGTTGCTCAGTCACTGCTACTGCAAGAAAAAAAAAAGGCCTCATGGGCAGGATGTAAGATGGAAGGTGTGAAATGAGGCTTGGATGATGCTGTCACAGTGTTGGTAAAACAACACAGCCAGGTACCACTAATTCACTTAAATCAAGAGCAGAGTAAATCAGAGACTATCAAGACTTCTGCAAAAGTTGAACAGACTTGCTTTAGGGAGGAAATGTTTACTGAAGTTCCCAGGACAAGTTGGAAGTACATACATGCGCTCTCTCTTTCCTTCACCTCAGCCCCCCTCTTTTTGTCTTTCAGAGCCCATTTCTCCAGCACACAGATTAGCTATCAGGACGAGAGAAAGAGAGAGTGTGAGATGGCTGACCTTGTCCTCCAGTGCCGAGGGCCTGTGGGTTTGGGCCAGGAACAGGAATTCCCTGTACAGACACTGAGTCTGCTGGAGGAGACAGGAGAGCTTGCTCCACAGAAGAGCACTTTGTTCACTGCCACCAAGGAAAACTTACACAACAGACACACACAACCATGGAAATATGAATATTTTAAAAGTGTGTTTTTTTCCTAGAATACACAGTGCTCTTATTTCCTTAGGGGGGCAGTAAAAATTGGGCAAGAGCATATTGCCAAATGCATAAGAGTTAGTGAGGATATTAATCCTGCATGCTGTAGTTACAGAGAGCAGGGTACCAGAGCAAGGTCTGAATAGATCAACAATTCAGAATGAGTTACTGACAAATGAAATGCCCACCAATCATGTCTAGCGGAGAGGGTTTTTAAGTCTTCTCTACTTTTTAATTTTTTTTTGTCAATTCATCACTTCTCAGAAACTGCAAAGAGTTAAAATCCTTTTCCCTTTGTGCCCCAAAAGTATATGTGTTTGTGTGTGCACATAATTTCCATGTGCAAAATCTGAGGTAGATATTGATATCAGGTAGTGATGTTGTGCAGCTGTTTTGTGCTGCATCACTAGCATAGAGCAGCCCTTAAAATGGCCTGAACAAGCCCATATGAATATAGATAAGATGGAGAGTTAAGACTCTAGCCTTTGTATTGGGAAGCCTAGCGTAATTTCACATGCTTCCTAAGGTACCTTATTAAACATTTTGGAAAGGAATTCCTCTTGCTTTAACCATCTAAAAGGCAGGTGCCACACTAGACACCCAGGCTTCCTACAGATGCAACCAGGTGGTGATCCATTTTATCTTCAGAGTTACTCCTTTTGTCTTCAGAGTTACTCCATATATTTTTCTCCCTTTGTCCTGCCTAAAGAGTGAGCCCAGATGGATAGTTTAGACTTGATAGCTAACTTTTAGATGTCTAATGTTAACAGATCTCTCTCTTCCTAGTCCATACTTCCCTATCTCACAGGGATCATATGAGAAAACATTCATTAAAGATTATGGGTTGCTTTTCTATTAAGAAGACACATAAGGAGAGCTTAGATGGTGTATTGGCAACTGTGAACATCCTAATGTTATTTTCCATGCAGTCAAGGTTACCACTCTAAACAGCAGCAAAACACAACCCCGTTCACAAGGATGTACATCTGGATGTGGCCCCGAGGCCCATGGGCTGGAGGGGTGTAGTACATGAGGCTCAGGAAATGGAGGATAGCTGGAGAAAGCTCTGATGGGGACGCTAGGCAGGTATTCCTATTTCATTTCTAGCACCAGGTCTCTGCCAAATACACTATGCCACTGTTTACTCCTGGTTTTCTAACTTAAATTGGGGAACTGGCCTAGCAAATAGTCACCACAGGAAACAAAGTCAGCTTTATATCACCTTTCCAAAACTCACCTCCTAGACCAAGTCAGGAGGTTCTTGGTGAGAGCCTCAGCTGTGGTTGGTAGGGTACATGGATACATTACCCAGGGGTTACCATTGAAAGTAAGTTTCTGAGAACCGCTGCAACGCTGTGTATGCGTGTCTATGCACATACACAGAGACTCTGTATATTGTACATAGGATCATGGTTTCATCTTTACTCGGTCCTGATTTAACTCTATCAATGACAGATTTGCTCAAAAAAGAAAAATAAAAAAACCTCATCTGAAATCCTGTACAGTACATTTTAAAAATCTGTGACTAGATGCTAGTCAAAGAAAATATATGCTGATAGGAGACAAAAATCCTGCAATCCTATGAAGAGTGTTGTGTTGGGGATGCACTTTGCTTAGGTTACAGGTATCTTGCCATTCCTCTTGTGCCACATCAGACTGGGAACATTACATATCTCCACCATGCTGGAGTGTGTGGAAGACAACTTCCTGACACAGCTGGTAAGTGAGCCTACCAGGGGAGGTGCCTCGCTCGACCTGCTGTTTACAAACAGAGAAGGACTGGTGGGAGATGTGGTGGTCGGAAGCCGTCTTGGGCTTAGCGACCATGAAATGGTAGAATTCTCAATTCTTAAATATATGCTGATAGGAGACAAAAATCCTGCAATCCTATGAAGAGTGTTGTGTTGGGGATGCACTTTGCTTAGGTTACAGGTATCTTGCCATTCCTCTTGTGCCACATCAGACTGGGAACATTACATATCTCCACCATGCTAATGTAAATAACTGCACAACCTAGAGTTGCATCCCCCATACTAGAAAGATTTAACTTCGTAGATCTCAGACCTCTTAGCTTCTAACAAGTGTTAGTATGATATTCCTTGACTCATTTTACTCTTGCTTTTCCTGTCATCCACCCGATGGATGGATTTTAAAAACATGACTTGCTTCCTCCTGCCCACCACTCCCCTGTCTCAGTCTTTTCTTCAAAGCTGCTTTCACTGATTGTCAAGGATTTCCCAATTAATGGAGACAGGGCATTTTAGTATGTGGTTGATCAGAGAAAGCAGAGAGTCCATTAGCTGTAGATGGGGGTAAGGGAAGAGCATGCATTCAGTAGTTATCCTGATGGATCTATCAGCTATGAGGTTCTCCAAGGGCAAGGGAGTTGCTGAAGAGGGTGATGAGAGGAGAACTGCAGAAACTTTCCAGTCAGCTGGAAAAACCTGCAGAATTTTTCAGTGAGTAGGAAACTGAGGAAAACCCTTTGGACATCACACAAAGGAGGGGGAAGTCGGTGCACTGCTGAAAGGCAGTGGAAAAGTGGATGCCTGGGGTCAGGGAGACCAAGTCAAAGGCTTGAGGAAACAGATTGTGTGGTTCGAACTTTTTTTGAACCTAACAGATATTAATTTTGGTTCAAGGAAAAGGCTTAGATTCCAAGTTGGTTCCTATTTTAATTGGATCAATTCACATGTTTATAACTACAATAATTTGAAGGTATGTGATTTGTAAATATCAAATAAGATGAAATCTAGCATACTGCATACTTTTTGCTTTTTAATAATATAAGCCAAGTTTATTGGGTGTTGCATATAGTCTGTATTTCAGATGTATACATAAAATTGTCTTTCTTTTGTGGATTAATATCATTACAAAATACAAAATACAAAAGATGTTTGATCCTAACATAAATTATATCATGATCGTCAAGATACTGTTGTAACATTCACACACTGAACAGTGAAGGGGTACACACAGCTTTTTATCAAAATTAGGCAGGTTCCAAAGACCTGTGGAACCCTTTGCCCTCAGGTGGATAGGCATAGTCTGTAACACATATTTTGGAGTCTGGGGGAATGTTTAATATACGTAAAAAGTTATGCTTTCATTTCTGTTAATGCCAAAGCTCTAAACGTGTTTCAAATTCTGCAAGTGTACCAGGTACTTGGAGATCACAGCCTACTGTTTTTGCCTTTGTAGATGCACCAATAACGCAGTTGGATCACAAATAGAAAAAAACAAACAGAGACGTGTAAAAAAAAAATCACTTGCTGTTTTAGAGACCTGGCTGAAGTACATTGCAAGTACAAATGCTGGGAGAATATCATATAGTGTTACATTGTGCACAACTTCATAACCATTCACAGAGTAGCATTTCTAGTGGCAAACTGCTGCTAAATAGCATTTTCTGGAGCATCACTAGGATATGCAGTTAATCTTGTTTGCTGAGCATCATTCCTTCACTTTGGGCAGTGAGCAGAAGACCCTAATGTGCAGTTATAGAAAATACCCTTTCAGTGTTTTTCCCTTGGCACACACACAGAAAATTCAACTAGTGGCTCTGGAGGAATCCCAAGTCTGCCACATAGGTGGTCTGCTGCCTGCTGGAGAAGTCTGGATACCTTTATATTTGGGACATAATTTTTCTGTCACACTACGCTCACTGCTCAGAAATTCCAAACTCACTCTTTAAATCAAGCTCGAGGTTTCTCAAACACATAGTTTGAAAAAATCCTGAGGAATTATTTTTAGTGCTACCACAGAAAGGGTCAGAGAATCCCCGCAGAGGTGAGGTTTAGCCTATGTATAGGTATGGCAGCTACCAGATTACTAGGTGACTATAGGTGACACATTTCCTGTAGATTCTCACAGAAAGTCTCATTTCTTCCAGTCTGAACTCTGCTTCAGTCATCTCAGAGCTAAGCATTATGTCTTTGCCAAAAAAGTAAAACAAAATGATCCCCAAACAGTAAGCGGGACTGAGACTCAAACCAGGATACTCAGGTTACAGAGTACATGAGTGTGTGTGCGCACGTGTGCGTGTGTGCCTGTACACACTCTGACACGTACGCGTGCACACACAGGCAAATATGCATACTGTGCACTAAAAACATGTAGTATCTGGGGTGCACAGAAACAAAACATTATCTTTCACCCAAAAAGCAGCTATTCACCTTGTGCAGAGTGCCTCTCTTGGGAGACAGATATCCCCTCGGACAAATAGAAAGAGAAACTGGAAAAAAAAAAATCAGAAAACAGCAGCAGAATAATAGCATAGCCCAAATGTAGTCTGGTCTGGAGAAGAAGCATTCATGCTGCTGGTTGGCATAGATAATAAATTAATTCTGAGACAAAGAAACAATGTCCTTGCTATTCACTCCTGGAAAAATGCAATCCTTAGCTGAGCATCTCTGTCCTTGGATCTTATGGAAGTGACTTCAGCAGAGACAGCTTGCCAAACATAGAAGTCTGCATTGCCTACGATGATTGTTAGAAAATACCAATATTCTTAGGAAATATAGTTATATTCTGTAAAACCCTGAAATAATTTTAGTGCCAAAACTACTGATGATACTCTAATTATGCATAAAACAGAATTTGTTGACTCTGAACAAATGAACAACAGAAATTATCTCAGTTCAATAAAAGTGATTCATTGCATTTGACAATGCTGTTGTTCCTTAGGACAGTTATTGAACACTTCTTCAAGTTAGACAACTATATAGAGCAGAAGATCAGTTTTCTTCTATATTTCCTCTGCTCTCTCCAAATGTTTTTGACAGCTTTTAAAGGTGTTATCCACATGAGAACAGCTCAGTTGTTCAAGACTTGCATCATGATGTAGGTACAGACTGTGTTTACATTATATGTTAAGCTTGAAACCAAGGAAAGTTGCATCCAGCTGGGGATGGAGCAATCCAGAACTACCAGAATTATGGCAGTGTTTCAACAAAGCCACACTCAAATATAACCCAGAAAGGAAGAGATGTACACAGGGACAAAAAGTTCCAGCGTGGAAAGTAATACATCTTTCATTAACCTCAAGAAAGGTTAATTTGCTATGAATAGTGCCATAAGTCCGATTTCAGTTGGATGGCTTAATCATTACATGAAGGACAACAGAAGATACCTGGCACTGAAAGAAAAAATCATGTCTAAAAGAAGTCTGTATTCAAGGATCCTAAAGAAAGGAAGGATCAATGAAGGAGAAATCCAGGTGGAGAGCTACTTTTCTCATCACCACAGCATCTAGAAAGGGAACATGAGAGACCACTCTCAGAACCAGCTGATCAACAAAATACTCAGAAACCTATTTGCTCTGGTTCCACCTTGTTTACAGATAAATCAGCCCCATAGTAAATAGTAAAAGGAGTAGAGCTGAAGAAGAACAATAAACTGCAGTCATACACTCAGAAAAGCTGAGGCTCCCTTCTTGTTTCTGGGCATGTATTCCAGAATATGCAGGTGGATAGCATCTCTCTGTCCACCGATTTTAGGTAATGTCTTCACAAAACCAAGACATGACATTGATACAACTCAGACAATTCCACAAATGTTTCCCCAAGAGAAGCCATCTGATGGGCAGTGTTTTTAGGAATTTACCTCCTGAAGTCCAGGATTGCTTCAGGTGAGCCAAGAGAATACAAAAGCAATGCATAGAAAGCAATGGATATTTGGCTTGAATTACTAAGATTTCTCTGAAGTGGAGTCTGCTAGTCTCCCAAAAGAAGGTGCAAAATCCCATTTGACTAGAACCAATCTCATAAATCATAATATGACATCCAGTGGAAATAAACAAATGACTTCAAGGACCAAGTATTCAGATTTGATTCAAAAAATAGGTCTGTAAAAATGAATCACGGCTAAAGTACCTGCCAGCTTGCATTTGCATATATGTAGATTGAGAAATTAAATTTTAAAAGCAGGTATTCCATGGAAAAAATGACATTATTGCCTATACTAGTTAAACACACCATGGTGATTATTTTATTTTCTAGTCTACCAAAGAGAAATACAGCACATAGCTTACCAATTTCAGTATTATAGGCTCTTGTTCATGATTTAAAAAAAGGGAGGGAGGGGTCAAACATATATGAGCATGGATTTAGCTGTTTGTGTCACGTACTTGTGATTTTTTTTTAATACACGTTTTTCCTATAGCATTCAAAAGCATAGTCACTATCCAGTGAAATTATAGCATGAAAACCCTTATGGACTGTATGAGAGAAAGATGCCTAACATAATCCTTCTTGATAATCTCACTCGGTTAAAGGCTCTGATTAAAATAAATCCTTTAATGACCACCGAAAGGCATATTCAAGCCCATTCACTTTGTCCATCAAGTAACACTATACTTAGTGCTAAGTATGAGCATAACTGTTTTGCTGAATCTGAATTGTGAAGAAAAAAAAAGGGTTTATGTTATTAAGAAATGATTTTATATGAAAATAATAATCACCTAAAAATCCTCTACATGGATATTTACACTCTTTTTTCTAAAGGTGGACTTTTGCAAGGTTCTCAGGGTAACCACTAATAAGCATATGTTACAAATCCTCTGCTTTTGTCAATCCACCTTGGATATATGTTGCTAAAGCCCCCAGCTGCAGAGCCTTGGCTCTTAACTCAGGCGCTAAAACTTGTGCTGTTCACTTTGGGTCCCTGGTATGTCAACTAAGAGGGCAGCTGACACATAAACTGGGACCCATCCCAGACTCAGGCTGCTGTGGTCCCACATACTTGGATGAGCCGCCTTGGAGCATGTAACCCTCTAGTTAGTGTGCATTACAAATCCTCCCAGTCTCAAGAGCCTGATCCACAGAGGTTATGAGATTTTAAAACAGCCAGCTAAAGAGCTTTGGCTTCAGTTTTATGGCAGCTTATGCTTTGTAGCTGCATTCAAACCCGTCATGTCAGTCTAAAGGAGGTTGTCACCTTGAGTGCTCTCCACTCCTGTCAATAGCTGTCAAAGTTAAAGGCGCTCAAGGATTCCTAGCTGCAAATAAAAGTGATGTTTTAAGAAACAGAACTGCATTGAAGCAACATACGTTTTCCTTCTGGGAGTAAAATTTTGGCTGCAGATCATCTTATTTTGTCATTCAAATTAACTTAAATTTGTGAAAAAATTGGAACCTATTTATTTTTTTGATGCAAGCCTGCCCATTAGAGCAACACTGAGTGATTACAAATTGCAGAACCGTACTCCCATTAGTCTCATGCTACCAAGGTTTCTTTACACCACACGTGTATGACAACTTGTATTCCATGTGCTAAGTCAGGACAAACTCACTGACAACGTCTGTTTTTTTATTACTATAATTTTCTTCAAAATCATTTTGTGGAAAAAAAATTGTGGAGCAAATCTGCAGGGCTGTATTTCCACTTGAAATTATAGAATGTCTTGGCTACCAGTACAGCAACACTTGGATTACTCTATCAGTGAGTTGCTGCTGGAGTCTTCAACTTGAATAAAGGAACAGAGAAGCTGCATTACTTTCAAAAGTTTGAGCACATCCATGGTATACACAAGTATAAGATCTGTAAAGAAAAATGGGACAGGAATTCATACAACAAATAGAAATGAAAAATGCCCTTCTAAATGAGAAAAAGCATAATGATTATTGTTGCCAATATCTTGAGTTTTTAAGATGAAATAAAAACCTATTAAATTCCATTAAAAATATAAAAAAGGAGGAAAAGAACGGAGAAAGAAAAAGAAAAATGGCAGCAGTAACAGAATAGCCAATTGGAATAGGTATTTCCTTTATGGAAAAACTGTGGTTTAGATTTCCCTTTGGGGTCCTCTTCTTAAATGACATTTTTCAGGAACTCTTAGGACAACACAGACCCCCAAAAAAATGCTTTGAAATTATTTCTGTTCAGTCTGAAATACTCATATTTATGCTTATTAAAAGTTCACCTCCCTTTTTGATACACTGCCAAAAAAAGCCCCCAAAAAAGGAAACAGAGTTGCTGTAATTTATTTTTTTCACTGACACCTAGAAGGGCCTTTTTTTTCCCACCAGCTATGTGCTGTATTGAGTTTGTCAGTTCTCCAGAGCACTGCTCTGAAGTGCATTATTTCCTCTCTTCAAAAAATGGAAGCTAAAAATAGTATAAAAAGAACAGTTGCCATTTGGAAAATGAACAGACCTCATTTAGCAGATAAAGCTTATCTGGTAACAATTACACTTACATTGAATAAGTTAAAATGTAGCTTCTTCGTCAGCCCTAGTTAGAGAAAGGTGAGGATTGTATTTCTTAATGTATTTGATGTGAACACCTTGTATAGCATGCAGCTGTAGTTGCAGAGTTTAAAATTTCTCAGACAGAGAAATATCTCCATCGCTTGTTCCCATATGGAAGATCCTTCTTCTCCCAGTAGCTCGTGGGACCAGGCCAAGCCAAGCCAAACACACCTAGTTGGCTTTTACAGTTTCATCTAGGGCTTTGTCACATATTTAGTAAGTCACAACCATTGATGTTCGTGTAACAAAATGGATGCCACAGACCCACATACTAACACAGAGTCTTACTTTCTTTCCTTGCCCTCAGCTACAGAGGCTTCAGTCCCAAAATACCCACTGGGACTGTCCACACCTTTGCTCCTCAGTAACAAAAGTCTGTGTCTGAAGAGCATCCCTATTTGCAGCAATTAAATGTATTTCAGATATTCATGTGCTGTGGCTACCCTAGAACATAAACATATTGGAGTATGAAGAGATTTAACTTTTCTGAGCCACTGCCATCCTGCCACCCGTTTCATTTTCAAAATAATAGTAGTCACACATCACTCCATGGATGTGTGGATCCAAGTTTAACAGGATTCCTTGGGGAACACTAAAAAGGCGCATCAAGAGTGAAGCTTCAGGGACACAGACAGAAGGTTGATAAATATTTTCCACATGCTGGGTGCATTGGGGAAAAGAAGAAAAAACAACAGCAGCCTTTGTATCCTTGACCCTTTGCCTACTGTGCATTTTGGACAATCATATGCATGCAATCAGAGCCTAATGAGAGCCTGTGTGACTTGCCAAAGCAAAAGTTTGACCTCAATCAAAAAGCAATTTCTGCAGAGATGAAGGAGGATTAGGAAAAATGTATTCCAATTCCTCATCAGGCCAATGTTAACCAAGCCGAGGAAGTTATCTTGCCCCTGTAGAATCAATATTTTATTAAAGAAACCCTGTGCTGAAGTTCTGAATTACACAACCAAGTGCTGTGCCAAAAAAGCTGTCAGTGGCACGGTCACATCAGATTCTTCCCCACTATAATAGGGGATACTGCAGGTGGTTACATCTGTG
>NW_008796043.1:317017-345876 GCF_000699145.1 Aptenodytes forsteri
CATTAAAATGGGGATCCTGCTGGTGTTAACTTCTGTGCTAAACTGCCACTATAGTTGATTTTTGGCTGTATCGCAGGGGAGATTCTATAAGCCTGATAACAAACATTTTGGTCGGTTGGGGTTTTTTTAAGGGGGGGAAAAAAAAAAGACCAAGATATCTACAGATTTCAACTGTCTAAATGTATCATGTGACTCAAAACTTCTCAAGGTTTCATCAGCTCCAGGTATTTCATAGTGCGATCTCCACATATAATCTAAATATACTATTTCAGTTGGGAACATAATCCTGCCCTCGTACAAGCAGCACTCTGCAGAAGACGCTAAACATTCGTCTCATTACTGTAACATTGTAAATAAAATAACATGCCTAATATGCTTGCTACCAGCTAAATTAACGAGATTGCAAGGAGATGCTTGGAAAGGCAGCAAACAATATTGCATTTTTCTTCACAGAACAGCAGATGCCTGCATCTGCAGAAAACTCTTCAGCTTAAGAGCTGGAAGTAACTTCTCAGGTGCACAGTGAGATTACAGATCTGCACTTCCGTGTTCCACTTCTGCCCACCAAGAAAGCTAGCCTGTGCTACAGAAATGAGAACAAGATGTTTATGGCATGAACTCAGTTAACTTGTGGAGTGCTGAGACATAGTGTACATTCAGGGGTTGGGCACCATTAACGTTAATGAAAGGCTACGATGTACATCCACAAGTTTTTACAGATGATGCATTAATGGATATGTATCATACTTCCTAAGGGCACTAAATCAGCAAAACGGCAAACCCAAAATTAGACAGCTCTCACTAGAACACAATACATTGAACAGCTTGTTTCTTTGAGCAAATGGTTTTGTGTGAAGGAAATCAAAACTTAGGACAATACATATGTGGAATGAATATAAAGATAAGCAAAGCAAAGAGCTCTGCTTGTGACCCTGTGTAATGAAATTTTACATTTAGTGTTTTCATTGTTTGCAACTTTCTGGGCTTTGGATCTTCTTTCTTTCTTCTTTCTTTCTTTCTTTCTTTCTTTCTTTCTTTCTTTCTTTCTTTCTTTCTTTCTTTCTTTCTTTCTTTCTTTCTTTCTTTCTTTCTTTCTTTCTTTCTTTCTTTCTTTCTTTCTTTCTTTCTTTCTTTCTTTCTTTCTTTCTTTCTTTCTTTCTTTCTTTCTTTCTTTCTTTCTTTCTTTCTTTCTTTCTTTCTTTCTTTCTTTCTTTTTTTCTTTCTTTTGGGGGGGAGGTAGGGTATAAAAGCCCAGAGGAAAATAACCAAAACAAAAAGAAAAGAGAAAAAATCATAAAAGCATTTGAAGAGGAAAATATGGCACTCAAACATAGCATGCCCAACAAAAGAAATACCATACAGTGTAGTCATATACCAGCATTAAGTGATTCAAGAGTGCCCCTCCTGACTGTTGCTGTCACTCTGCTGTAACAATGGGTTGGCATGAGGGGAGAGGAGAATATATTTTAATTTTGTATTCCTTTTTAGTGGGCCATAAGTCTGTCTTCAGTTACATATGTGCAATGCTGCAGTTCCTCCATGGGGCCTTGGATTGCATGGTCACCTGTAAATAATATTTCTGCTGAGGTAGCTAAGCTGTTAAAAAAGAACAGCACAAGTAGTTTTCTTACATTTTATTGTTCAAAACAACATGCTTGGACTTAAAAGACAGCAAAGCAATTTAATTTAGTTAATTTCTGATGTGAGGAAGGGTGTTTGCCAGCAGGTGGTTCAAGCGGCGCCTTGAGGTCCCCCAGGCTTTGGTCCCTTCCATCTGAGCTGCCACTTTTCCTCCAGAGAGGAAGCTCTGCCTCCCCCAGAGAGGGAAAGGGGGCACGACTGTGGGTCTGCAGCTGCCTCCGAGTGCACCCCAGCCACCACCTCACTATGGACCTGATGCAGTGGGGGGAGGCAGGTCAAGGAAAGAGTATCCTCTCAGAACTGTGACCATCTCCAGAAAGGTTGATCCACCCTAATGTGCTACCATTGGCTAAATCTGGAAAACATGGGATCTAATCAGTACCTGTTCACTCAGGCTGTTTCTTTTATCCTGTCACGGACAACACTGATCTGCCCACCAAGTATCTGTTTTCCTTTGGAAATTCATTTTGTATTCTTTATCCAGGCAAAAGGGGCTAGGAGCAAGCGAGTGAGAAAGCAAACAAGCAAGAGAGAAGGAAATAAGGGGAGAAAGAAAGAAAAAGAGAGAGACAGAGAAGGAGGAAGGAAGGAAGGATGGAAGGAAGGAGGGAAGGAAGGAAGGAAGGAGGGAAGGAAGGAAGGAAGGAAAGAAAGAGGAAAGGAAGGAAGGAAGGAAGGAGGGAAGGAAGGAAGGAAGGAAGGGAGGAAGGAAGGAAGGAAGGATGGAAGGAAGGAGGGAAGGAAGGAAGGAAGGACGGAAGGAAGGAAGGAAGGATGGAAGGAAGGAGGGAAGGAAGGAAGGAAGGAGGGAAGGAAGGAAGGAAGGAAAGAAAGAGGAAAGGAAGGAAGGAAGGAAGGACGGAAGGAAGGAAGGAAGGACGGAAGGAAGGAAGGAAGGAAGGGGAGAGAAAGGGAGAGAGGGAAGTAGGAAGGTGGGAAGGGCAGGATGAAGGGAAGGAGGGAAGCCTGTCTTAAACACCTACAACAAGACGTGACACCTCAGTCCAACCCTGGGATCCCCACTTAGCAGCCACCCAACCCAGGATACCAGGATACCTCCTGCTTCCCACCCCAGCACCCAAGGCCAGAGGAGCTGGGCACCTAGCCCTGCCACAGCCAGCACAGCCGGGGCTGGGGTGGACACCATGCACAGCTCTGTGGCAGGGCCAGCACCTGGAGTTGTCTACCTGCTCCTTGGCTCTGGTGCGGGCAGCGCCAGGGCCTGCAGCATGCTGGGCCGCGCCGTGCCACTGGCAATAACAGCCACCACAACATCCCGAGATCCTGAGAGACTCAGAGGGGCATTAGACATGCACCGTGATGTGGGAACTGACAGCACTCCTTTTTTAGATACTAGGTTAGTCATCTGAGCACTTACCCTAGCAGTGATCCTGAGCAGATTTGAATCCACCCAGGTCAGGGGAGCTCCCTTATGCGGACTTCACAAGATGAGGTCTTATTAACTCAAGCTCTGCCAAGTGTTGTCTTCCTTTCCCTTGTTGAAGACGACCCACTATATATAAAGCCACATGAGACAGTAAGACAAAGAAGCAAGTAGAAATATAAGCCTATAAATCTATTAATTAAGGCACCCTGATGGTATCTAGAAATCGTTCCTGGCTCCCTGTCTCTGCTCTTAGAGTTATTCCTTTTTATTTTTTCTTATTAAATGACTGTTTAATGTAAAACATGCAAAAAAACCAGAAGAGGGGACCAACACTGAGAACCACATTTGAAAGAGAAAAGGGTAAGCCCTGCACAGTTCTTTGGAAAGGGTACCATGTATCAGTGTTCATGTAAAAAACCCCTCTGCAATGGGAAAATTAATTGTCAAAGAAGGTGATGAGTTCAGGGTGATGGAGATGCATTGATTTGGGCATTTAATCCCCAGGCAGAGAGATCGTGGATTCAGTATTCCCTATTGGGACACCATGAAAGAGCTGCACCTTGTCCATCACTGGGAATTTTGATCTCCCTTCTGAAGCCTCAGCAACTAACTTAGGGGTCCAGGTTTCACCCTAGGGGCTAGGCCTGTATAAATTAGGCATCACACTCTATAATGTGTAGACACTTTTGTCCTCCTCATCCCATCCCCCACAGAGCTAGGAAAGTTTGCCTTACTATTCAAACTTTTCCCTAAGGTCTGACTTTACCGAGAATTTTCTTGCTGTACGTCTCAACTGCATTGCTTATATTCAAGCTTGTTTTTTACAGGGTTTCTCAATAAGATCTCTCCATTCCAGTTACACCAGCACAAACAAAGAATCCATTTTCCCACCTTAGCTTACATACCTGTTGGTGTTAGTTGGCGTGATTAGGCAGTAGTTAGTACAAAATTTAATGGAGGTTTTAACACAAAATATAAGTTGACTCAATAGAAATACATTCCTCTATTGCATCTTAGACATTGTCAACTTATTACATTCCCCGTATACTGCTACGAATATTGGGTAATTTTCTCATCTCTGAGAAAATTTTATGTGAAAATGTGTATGTAAGTTTTTACATAGGTTGCTAGTGGCATTTCTGCAGCTTCATCAAAACAATGCACTGACTGCAACATAATGTACCCTGCCTCATTTTCATTGGAATATCTGTAGGGAGAGGACTAGATTGTCTCAGTTCTTTTAATGGAACTAAAATCCATCACTTCCAAATGGAAAAACAATATCAACTTGATTTCCCTTGTGATAGCTATTTTATATAATAGAAGGGAAGTATTATTAGTAGCACCACTGTTATTAAATGAAAAAATTGCCTCTGTTCTACGGATGATTTTCTGCCTCGGAGGACAACAAAGAAGCAGAGTGGTCAGAGAGGAGTTTGAAACAGATGTGGATTTATTTCCATACTTTGGGTTTAATTGAACCCTGGTATTTAGCATGTATGTCCGACTGGGAGACCTGTGCATCATCATGAGCAGCCGACTTTACTCATGTTATTTTGAAGGGGTTAACATCTGCGCTCTGACAGAGATTCTCCAGTTCCATTATTTAAAAGGGGCTTTGTAAGCAAGTAGCTATTGTTTTAAAATGCCAGATTACCCTTGTAGTCGACAAGGAGATAAGATAGTCATAGACCAGAACTAGTTTTCATTTTCATTTCCTCATTTTATTAGGTTTGAAACAGTGAGAGTGGGCTGCAGTGATTAGTACAAACAGGAGAGCCACACTTAAAAGCTGTTAGGGTTTTTGTGTATCTGTTTAAGCTCCCCAGGCTAAGCAACAAGTCTATCCTTGCATGTTTACAATGCCTGCTAAGCATAACTGACAAGGATTTCCAGGCCCAACTCAAAGGGCAGAGCTCTTGTTGAAGCCTTGGACAGCTTACGTCAGATTTTTTGTAATCTGCTCTGCTCTGCTATCAACAGCCATAAAAGGGTCCTCCTCGAGACAATTCAAAACGCTGCTGCTAACCTCTTCTTTCCTACTTGCAGCTATGTGCTACCTTTGGTGTAAGCCCTTCCCCTTTTTCACCGTACCCAGCACAAATTTCTTGGCCTTATCTTCAAAGCCCATCACAATTTCACCCCACCCTACCTCTCCCGCTGGGTCCTGAACCGAGGTTAACTCCCACCTTCCTTCACAACGCTACGCTTTGTGCTCTGTCCCGCTCACAAGCCCTCACCAGCAAAGTTTCAAGTCAAATGCACCTCCTGACACATAACCTTCACCCTCCCAGGACCACAGCTCACAGCCCAATGAACAAAGCAGGACTGAGCTGTATTTAATGGTCCTGGCTACTGGTTGCAGGGCTCCTTCAAAACAGGGGTGCCATGCCCTGGACCCTGCTCTAGGGTGCTGCCGAGGGGTTGCAGGATCATTTCGTCCAGCGGCAGGGCTGTCCTCCGCTCGCTTGAAGTGTTTGTGCAACTGCAGCCTCACATTCAGTGGGTAACAGGATCTCAAGCAATGTTGGTATTATCAAGTCAGGTTTATTATAGTGCAACGAGGTCTGGGGATTTAGAGATTACTGTGCGGAAGAATTTATTCTCTTACTTTTCTATCATTTAGGTCAGAGTGTAACCTCGGTTATCCAGGGAGATTTCTCAACATGTACATTTATTATTGTTTGGCATCAGACTCAGCAGTCTGATCCTTAGCTGTCAGAGATCCCCCATCTATATCACTTTTTCCATTGCCGGGCAGTGCATTTGATTGGCGCTCAACTTGTAGCTTGTAAAATAAGAGCACATTACTTCACACTGTGCGTGTGCTCCTGAGCAAACTCCCAGCAAGATACCACGTACAATGTTTGCAGAAAATTGTTGACACTTCCCCTAAATGTGCTGGCTGCTAGTGTGGGCTTGCATATCTATCCACCTAATACTCAGGTTTGACAGTAATGTGTATTCAGCATGTCAGGGGAGGTGGTACTTAAAGATACTGGCACGAGCAAGGCAGGTGGAGCCTAGGAGGCTTCTCCATTGCCAACAACAGCTGCCCTTTTTACACAGTCGCTCCCTTTTTTTTCTTTTTTTTTTTTTTTTTTTTTTTGTGTGTGTGTGTACACACTGAAGATTTGCTTCATTGCAAATGCTTCCAGGAAAGTAACACTTCTGTCTACAATCCAAGTGACTTGTATAAGAGTTGGCCATTGGCATTTCAAACTTGATTACAGTTTTAATCAGATTCATACGAGCACCCAGCCAGCCAGTTCAGCGGGCTATCTAAAGCCTCATTATGGAGACATCTTTTTAGCCACATCAATCAGTGTAACAGAAGCAGGATGCCAATGCTGGATGGAGATCTTCCACCTGAGCTTGTGTTGTTCAGAATTAAAACTGAGATGAAATTTATAAGCAGAAATTGCACTTGTGTATTCTATTTATCTTTTAATTATAACAAAAATTATTTAACTCTCAGGTTTCCTATGCATGTCATACATGATGGATAATTTGGCCAAAGCAAGAACTAGGTCTGGCACTAAAGCTATGTGAAAAATAGCTATTCTTTTTGGACTCCTTTATGTGAGGAAATAGAAGCAAATGATGTATTAATTCACTTCCTGATCCTATTTGTTATGTATTCATGGCAAGGACACGCAGAGGTTCAGTGATTAAGAAAAGGAAAAACTTACCAATCCAATGCTGTCTACAGTTATTAATTCTCCCAGATCATGATTCATCTTGTCAGAGGACTTCTCCACGCGGGCACCTGGCTTTGCCATGGCTTTTCTTCTCTATTTTTGTTTGCTTCCTTTGTTTTTCTTCCCTGTCAACAGATATTTGCCCTGAATCTATTTGGATTATAAATGCCCAGTGAGCTAAGACCTGAAATGGAAAGTTGATGCTACAAGATATCACCAAAATGAATTTCACCAAAAGCAAACATGACACATCTCTAGTCCCAAAGTGAGACTATTTTATTGTGCTTTTTAATCACTGTCACAATTAAAACACAACCTTGCTGACTCACACTTTTCCCACCAAACCCCAGAGAGATCCACTCTACTTTTAATGTTTTTAACACTGATGTCCCTCAGCTGCACCAATGGTTGCTGATGTTCTCCTGGCATCCACAGGGAGCAGATGTATACTTGAAGGTGTAGTCTGGTGAAGGTATCTGCAGGAAAGGACCAATTATGAAGTTGCAACTTGCTGGCCGTATTCATTAAGCTGAACAGCTAGATGCATCTTGATTTCTAGGTTGGTATTCTCAACAGCACTTATGCACTGCTAGATGCACTCATACTGCTGGAAGGCCGGTTTTGCCCGTACTTAGAGTTCACAACTTAGCCTGCACGCTCGACAGCGAGGAATACTGCTTTGTGTGCTGCCCAGCAGCACGTCCATGATTTTAGGCCGGTACAGTGATCCAAAAGGTAATAGTGTGTATATATACATGCATGCATGTGCTGTCTGAGCGAGGAAGATATAAGTACCTAAACACTCCTAAAGTTACCTTCTGCATTTGCCACTAGAATGAATCAGGATTTGCACAGAAGATGGGACCTTTTAAATACTGGGTAGTGCAGTGGCAGACAAATCATACCAAATAGCACAATACTTTCCATTATACACTAATCACCACATTTAAAATTGTTATCATCAGATTATGTGGATGCATGATTCACAGCCCACTCCCTGTCTCCAAAGAATCGGTTTTTAAGCAGGCTGCCACGCGCCTACTGCACCTGATTGTTTCATCGGCACATTCCAGCTAACAAAGGCGGACGAGCCGAGGCAGAGCCCGGGACACTGATACACTTGTTCTATCCCCACAGGTGTAGCAGCCTTCTGTTTTGAAAGCTTCTGGGTGTAGGCGTTAGGGCTGCATTCTTTCTTTAATTTGTACTTGCTTCTTTCAGAGTCAGATGGAACGGCAGCCAAGTGAGGAGTGCACAGAAGGAGCGAAAACCCACGTTCAAAAAGCCCTGCTAGGACGCGGACCGTTACGGTATACCCTGAGCCCTTGCTCTTGGCCAGAGGAAGAAGAAAGGGAAAAGAAAGGAATGATATGGGGGTTTTTAACATTAAAAGCTCCTTCCTATCCTCATGTATTTTTGGTCACTATTGCTGGCAGAAAATATATTCTGTATAACATAAAACAACAGGCAGTTCCATGTGAATGTATATTTTATGTATAATTATTGATACAAGCCATTATTTACATGGTAGTATAGGTGTACATTCCATATATTTTATGTATGATTATTAGAACCAGCCATTATTTACATGGGACTGTTTTGTTGTCAAACAAGCAGAGGGGAGACCACATCCTCCTCCCAGTTTACACCATCTCAGGCCAGAATGGACCATTGTACCCATCCAGTCTGACCTCTTGCACTCTCACACACTAATTTCCTCAGCTGCACCAATTATAACTCTGAAGTCTCAGTCCCCAAAAGCCAACAGTCTTCTAGATTAATGCTTGGGCAACGTGTTGAATTGTCAGCACTAAAAACTGAAGTCACTTATGTAGTTGGAGGACAGCTGTGTCAGAGGTAACGTCACCTTCTGAAGGGAGGGGATAGGTCACTTTACACCCCACACAGTCACTGCCACCTCTACTAAGGTGGTCCACAAGGTTTCTTGTAATGAGTTTTGTGACAACCACCTGTTCACCAGGATTTTTATGGAGTTTTACCAATTTCTTGTAGATTAAGTTACTCTGTCTGCATTGCATTGGAGCCCTTAGCCAGCCAATTAGGAGATTAAATTAGCTCACTGATGCTTACAAAATGTCTGTGAGCAAACTGAGATTTGTAAGAAAATTCAATTTGAACAGGAACAATTTTTCATGGTCCATAAAAGGTAGTGTAAGATGCGCAAAGCTGACATTCATGACTCCTGCTCATACCTCAGTGCTCTGTGTTTAATTCCCCACAGATGGAGCTAAGAAATTACCCTCACATTTATTACAGAAAATATTCAGGAAGGCAGATTTCTTGCAGCTCCACCTGTTTTTAAAGCCAGCTTCGATAAACACAGAATTCTGCAATTTGAGAAAATAGCTTACAAATGTCTTCTTTTTCCTTTTTTTTTTTTCCGCCAACCCAGAGTTCTGTTATCTTATACTTATTTTGATAAGTTACCTTCAGCTTTTCTGTCTGCACATGCAAGGAAACAAATCCAGCCCCACTTCCAATGCAAGTTTAGACAACGTGGTTAAATTAACAGCTTGAACATTAGAAAAGAGATTAGGATAATTAATGCCAAGATGATAGAACTAGGAATGTTTTGTACTGTAGGTAGGGCCACTATTTGGGAGGCCAAAAGAGGAGTTTTACCACCAGCTTGCAACAGGTTCTAACAGTGGATCTTGAAAACTGGAATCACATTCCCCTGAAATGCTAGAGTCACACTTTCAAAAACATGTGCCACAACCTGGTCCTCCAAACTCAAGTGGAAGCACCTGAAATATGCCCTATTTACCCCATTTTAACAAGAAGAGTTATTAGATGCCTACACTATTCTAGAAAATTAAGCATTTCTTTGGATTACTTTGTGGGCTTCAGCTCAGAGTTGGCTGAAGAAACACAGGTTTGACACCTTAAAGAGCAGAGTAGCTGCTATCTATCAAAAGCCCAGAAATTAATTCGGGATTTTTTTTTTTTAATTAAAGAAACATTTTATTTCCTTGCTCCAGGGCCTGTTCAATGCCCTCCCTAAAGACATTGAAATCATGAAATAATTAAGAGCATATTTCTTGACCTGGAATTATTATTCACTGTCAAACTGCCAGGTTCTTCGCACAAAATGCACTACATAAAATTATACTGGGAATTAATGGCACTGGTTATACAGACCCAGTTAAATTTCAGGAAGAGAGTTTCAAAGCCAAGGGGAAAGGGAGATGCTTGATTCAGGTCTGAACCATTTACAATGTGCTAACTCCAGTGAAATAAGATGGACAAGAATTTTAATATTTTAAGAGGTATTTTTGCAAGGAACAAATATAAGCTTTGCAAAGTCCAGTTTCAGAGTTCTTCAGCCTTCCCAGAGCATGTGGCTGTAAAGGCTACTTCCTAAAAACAAATGAAATCACCATTCCCAGTCTCATGAGAGTGCTTGATTTGCACAGAGGTGCACTGATGTTTATCTAGAAGGTCCTCAAGGGGTTCTGGATAGGCCAGAATCCCACATGAAAAGTCAAATTTCTCCAGAGAGACCTTTTAACTTCCCCAAAAAGGAACTAAAAGGTGGAAATTCTTTTTCATTAAAATAATAAGTTTGGTTGTCCTTTGTTTTAAGATGAAGTTTGCTGTTACTATGTCTGCAACCTTCTTTGACAGATGCAAGAAAAATGGTTTTTAGAGAGAAGCATGTGAAACAGAGAAGCAGGAATGCTGAACGTTAGATCCATGGTTAAACCAGTAAGTAGAAATGGCCTGGTTCTGAGAATTGCTGAGAACTCAGGGTCCTATTAGTTCCCATTCACATTACTGGCAATTTGATACGCTAAAAACTTTTGAATTTACATTTCCATAACTGTCTTACCTTGGCACCAGAATACAGGTTATCAAAACCTTCTGTTTCTTCTGTTGTAAAGCCCAACCTGAGAGGATGTAAAAAGACTCATGTTCAGAGAACACAGGCTCAACACTCACCCAAACCCCAGCTCTCTTAACGTCTGGAGTTAGAGCTGCTCACCCTAAACTGGGATACCCAGAAGTATTCATTTCATTTGAAAACCCAGACTTTCAGTTCCCTGGTCTCTGCACCCATGTGAACCTAGAGTAGAAGACAAGTCAGTGGCTGGAGAAGCTGCTCCCTGAATCACCAGAGCTGAGGCCACCAGAAACACATTCAGAGTCGTTCTCCAGTCTCTTCTCTGGAGAAGGTGCTGGAAAATAACTTCATCAGGGCCATTACATCCCAAAGCAACATTAGCTTCGTTTGATCTGCAAACTGCTCTGTCCTCAGCAATTTGTGGCTTTCTGTGTACCCTTACACCTCCAGCTTGAATCCATCCAAAAAAATATTCCTCCCCCAAAACACACATCCTTTTGTTTATTTTTACCTACCCTCCTGCCTGTTTAGCTGTACACTGCTCTGTTATGTGGTCTCTGTGTTTTCCAGGCAGATTTTCCTCATCTAAGGGATCTCCCAAGTGAAGGCTATTTGAATAAATGAGGATGATATAGCCCACCCACCCTAAGCCCCCTGTCTGTTTTCTGAGAGCTGGCCTTTACCAAGAGCCAAGAGCTTGTCTTTGGGCTCGAAAAGTCTAAAGGGATTCCTGTACTAACATGACTAGCTGTAGAGGTTTGCAAATTAATAATTTAGAGATACAGGCAAATAAAGCCCAGATATCTTAGAAAAATAGACTTTTGAAGACTTCTTTTCTTGCCACAGAACATGAGCTAACCCCGGAACTAATTTTTGTGATCTCTGCAAATCTGAAATATAGTTCTGGGAATCCTTGGCATCCCTAAGTCCAACCATACCAAATTACAGCATTTTAGTTTGTATGTGCACACAGAGAAGGTGTCTTGGGCCTTGTGCCTGTGTCTGGCAAATGAGTGCTTCCCTGAGATGCCCTAACGATCATAGCAAACTGATATTTCACCGGACAGTAGATTTTGATTTCTCTATCAAACTCACTTGTATCAGTGTTGCAAAGCTTATACTTGCAGATGTAGGATTGGGTTGTTGCTGAAAGAAACATTGACAAGGAAAGGTTTTACATATTGATACAGTGAACAACTACAAGCAGGATCATGCCAAGTGATGCTTGGAGGTGGGGGCTGGGAGATGGAGGGGCTCTTTTTGTACTGAAGGCATTGCTGAATATCAAATGGCAGGTATCAGAGTGACAGCTTTTGTTTTCATAGCCTATTGAAAAGTTAACGAAGTAAAGAAGATATAATCATTCAGGTAAAGCAGGATACGAAGCAGGCCAGGGCTTGCACTAAAAATGCATAAAGTTATTTCACTAAAAGACAGAGGCACTTGCCCATGGCAGGTGCAAAACTTAGGCAGTGCTCTGATTGCCTCGAGAAAGGAAAAAACCTGCAGAAAATGTTGGGACATGTTCTAAGCCTCCTCAACAGCCGTTCTCCTTTTTTTTTCCCTTTCTTATTTTTTTTCGTTGTTGAATACTTTAGGTCGTATCTTTATTGTCTGCCAGCAAAGGCTGTGGTTTTCAGGGCTCCAAGCAATTGGGGAGGGAGAGTACACACAAAAATCTTGAGTGGTTTAGAGAAGTCTCTGAATCAGGAGATTTCTTTTCATGACGAAGATGATATGGCAGAGCTTTAAAGTATGTGTCTGCTGTAAACCAGAGAAAGGACAATATTTGAGGCTGACTCACGTCTGTCTGACTCTGCTCATGGGTTGAAGGAAAAATGTCAACCTCACCTCAGCTGCCGCTTGAAAACTCTGAGTGTTTGGTTTCCTTGGTTTCCCCTTGCTGTTAGGTGTTCAGGTCCTGCTGCTTTTGAGACATACTTGCCCCTGTTGCTATCAACGTGTATCCATATTGTCATCTCACAGCATGCCCTGGTTTGCACCAGCTTCCTGGTGCCCTCACCTTCCAGGGGGTAAGTAAACCCCCTTGCTTGGGGAAGCCAGAGCATGGAGTAAGCCGGGGTTCGGCCCCTACCTGCAGTACAGGTGTGACCTGGGAGCCACCGTGGTCCCCGTGGCATGAGTTGGGCCCCCCCAGCAGAGCCCTGCCAACAGCTCAGTACCACACGGCTCCTGTGGGGACTGAAGGGCCTGTCACATCCAGCAGGACCCTCTCACCCCCTTGGCTTTCCAAAGAAAGGGCCCAAAGTTCAGGCCCAAGTGTCGCCACGTGATATGCTGTTCACCCATCCCCTCCAGCTGGCCAAGCCCAGCTCTGACACGCACAAGGCAGAGACCACAGCCAGCACCAGGAGGGCATTTATTTGTTCAGATCAGTGCCTATAAAGCAAGGGTGAAAGGACACACGGGAAGCAGTGGAAGCTCTTGCAAAGCAAAATCCTTAAGATTTGATGAATCATCGAGTGAAGTACCTCTCAAAGCTGCCAGAAAACACAGAAACAGACAAAGGAACTCATTTGATAGCAGAGTAGTCGAGAGATGCCAATTTGTTTGGCCAAACCCATCACTGTGTGATAGCACATTGATATCTCTTTTGCTAGCTGCCTTCTTTTGAAATGGTTAGAGATTCCCACTGTAAGCAAGAAGTGGTGGGGATTGAGTTTAAAGGAAATTACTAATTTGGACTGGAAATTGAAGGTACTTAAAAACAAGTTCAACTTCTCACTATCATTGGGGAAAAAAATGGAAGCAGCCAAATTTATGTTATACCTTATTGCTCAAGTTCAGCAGTACCTGGAAGACTCAGAAGCAGGCACTGACCTGCATGCATTTTTTCAGTCCCAGCCCTTGATGATATGAGTAAGAGACAGGAAAACAGAGGAAGCTTTGAAAAACACAGGCTCAAAGGACAGAAGTGCCTGAGTGAGTCGTTGTCAGCAGCAGCTGCCACACACCAAGGACCGTACAATCTAGAAAACTTCCTCGCAAAACAGATGGCAGAGGCGCTCCAGCCAGGAAGAAAATTCCCTCCTGGATGTAGTTTTGTTTGTTTGTTTGTTTGTTTGCATGATTGATCCCCACGCACGCAAACACACACCTGTCTCTCTCCCTTCCTCTCTCATGCACACAGCCAGGAGCAGATTTGTGTAGGAGAGCCCTTCAGTAACGCAGCTCCTCCTGTCCCAGCAGCTCCTCACTCTCCCTGGCAGCCACTGAAGCAAATGGATCACCGAGCGCTTCTCTGTAGGGAGGAATTTTGGTGCCTACAGGTAGACAGTGCGCAGGGGAGAGGCACGGTTATTGCAGTGGTTTCCTGTTAGCCTGCCATTCACCAGCCTTCCAGGCATGCTCCTTTCCTCACAAGGCAGGCCACAGCACACTTGATCTTTCCACATCAAACCCAAACACTTCTTGACTTCTACCTCCCTGCCATCCTTTTCCCCTCGTTTCCCATCCTGAGTTCCTCTCCACTCCAGGTGTGTGTTTTGAAATAATTCACCGATCAGAGTCTCCCTCTGTGAGCCAGATAAGCCACAGGGCCAAGGGAGAAAGAGATCAAAAATACCACTTTTCTTTTGGCAAAGCTCTACAGCCTGCAAGCTTGTAGCTACCAGCCGGCTAAAAAACAATTGTGGTGACTGCTTGGACTTGGAACGTCTGTCATAAACCAAGGGCTGTAGCTGAGAACAGAGCTTCAGCATGGTGCAAGGAGCAGCCAGTGGATGGAAAGAGCTTGGGCAAGTAAAATGAAAATAAAGGTGTACAGCCTACAGTCATGTCTATTGGAGGTAATGGAGCTGCTGCATTGCTGTAGGACTACTCCATGTAAGACTCAGTGCTGTTAAAGGCATGTAGATACAACTTTGAGTCGATGTGGGGTTTCAAACTCCAACACTTTCAGAGTCACAAACCCAGGGGAATACATCTTTATTTGGCCAACCTTATTGGGATAAGCACTTGAAACAAGAAAATGCCTAAAAAAGTTGTGTTCGTTACTATCTTCACAGAAGTTGATCAGCAGTATGAAAAAAGCAATAATAAACTACCAAAAAAGATACAAAATAAATTATGACATGGAAGAAAACTAGTGGGAATGGCACAAGAACTTAGAAATTATGGAAACAGCCTGGCTGAGAACAGGACATCAATGAAAGCCCTGTTTGCAGATGAGAGACAAATGTGTCCATAACTCTAAAGGTCTCCTATCACCTTTGTACAGAACTCTCGACAGCGTAAATAAGATGATACGTCAGGAGGCCTGCTCCAAGTAAGGAAGATGTGAACCCTCACTGATAGCAGGGGATTTTTCTAGCACAAAGGAGGATAGTTTGGCAGGGGAGAAGCGAGAAAATACTGGACTCAGAATTACAGTGTGATCCAAAATCTTCTCTGAGCAGAATCTCCGTCCAGATTCCCAGCCTGCCTGTCCACAGTCAGTCACTCGGGCCAAGGATTATTTTATGTCAATAAACTCAGCCCTTTTCCAGGGAATAGGAAATTCATCCAGTGTGGATGAATTGGCTGATATATGAAAGGAACAGCTCTGGAAAAAAAATATTCTGATTACATTGTAGGAGAGGCAACGCAGGCAAACAGTAGAAAGTAAAAAACTCAAGGGAAAATGAAAAGCTGATTCCAAAAGAATAAACCCAAAAGAGGAGTGCGTATCCGATGTGCCATCAGTGTACTTTGCACTTCTCTAAGATGGAGGGATAAAGATGTGACATGTTAACGTGTTGTTGCCTTCCTCTGGGATAAAGGGCATACCACACGTCAGGAATCTCCCATTCTCTAGCAAAGGACTGACATCTGCAGAGACCACACATTCCACCTGCCTATAGGTAAAAACAGGGTATCTGATTGCATTTTTTAGCAGAAACCATGATTCTTGAAGAACTGCTTTATATTTTTAAAAAAGGCAGCAGCCACTTGTGCCTGTTATACGGTGAGAAGGAAATTCCAGGAAAAAAAAAACAAAGAAGAAAAAATTTCCCCATTTTAAGTTACAGATAGCCATCAGATCATCCAGATCCTGGGCAAGTAGGAAGTGGTGGGTATTCTGAGCTGTATTTAAAAGGAAAACTAGACTTTCTCAAGCTATTGTTCAAAAGCAACCTGAGAGGACTGAATTTTTCTATGAAGAGCTGCTCTGACAAGCTTTTTACTACTGAAAGTGGCAGATTACTCCTGAAATTTCCCCTGCTTGGTGCTCAAATCTGAGGAAAGGTTTTTGCAAGAAGTCTTCTTCAGTCTGCTAAGGGACCAATCTTAGCACTGGTTTGGCCTTAAAGTCACACTTTAACTAAAGGCCCAAATCAAACTGGCATCTGAAGAGTGCTCCCCTGATTTGCTCATCTCTGACTGCTATATTGCAGGGGTGAAATGCCACCAAATGGACTAAAAAAAATATTAAAAATTGTTTTGTAATTATGTTGGCAGCACATTTACTGCAATTATGAGGAAATTGCATTTAACCACGTTTTATGGGTTTAATTTTCTGTTCAATTAATGCAATTGTTTTGCAATTGTTAATTCTTAACTTTAGCTCAAATATTTAATATCAAGGGAGACAAATTTTTTAAAGAGCTTTATGGAGCTGATTTGTTGTGTGTATAATAATGAGATCAGGTTGTTATAAAATGAAGGAATTCTTTATTAAATAGTCAGCTTTACTGATCTTAATTGCAAGCTGCATCTCTACATGGCACCTGTACATTCTGATGTGTTGTCATAACCCTCAGAGCTATGTAAACAAGCAAGTCCTG
Source organism: Aptenodytes forsteri (assembly GCF_000699145.1). NCBI lineage: Eukaryota > Metazoa > Chordata > Aves > Sphenisciformes > Spheniscidae > Aptenodytes > Aptenodytes forsteri. The sequence goes on from NW_008796043.1 coordinate 333,398, forward strand.
TCGTGTTGCTGGCTGACTCCAGCAATCACAGAGACAGACAAAGTGATCTCCAAGGAGTCAGGTATACATACATACATAAAAAAAGAGAAGAAAGAAAGTAAAGAAGGAAGGAGCAGTGGTTAAGCAATAGGACAATTAAAAAAAATATGTTTAATAGGGAAGAAGGTGAATCACTTCAAAACTCAGAAGGAATACAAGATGAGCACATCTGAACAGCTAAATTCCTGATTCCAAACCCAGTTTCCACAGGTGCTGCAGGATTCTGATTTCCACAGAGGTAAAACTAACACTTCTGGGAAAAAGCCCACTTCAGTGTCCACATTTTTTTATCCTGGTTTGAAACTGGGTCTCTCCTATCTTCTTGCAGCCAATTTTGAAACATGCAGCTCTCAGCAACAGTTCCTCTGGTTAATCCACAGGTTTTTAAAAGGAGGATTTATAAGTCAGTGCAGTGCTGGTAGGAGTACAAGGAGCCAGATTCTTAGCTAGCATAAATCAGCATCGTTCCACTGAGGTATATTGTGCAACGTTGATTTACACCAGCTATGAAATTAGCCCACAGTGCTCTGCCATGAAAAAAATATAACTCCCGGCAGCAGAGAGGTGAAAACACTTCAAGCTAGCCTGATATTTATCTGTCTGGACCAGACAGATTTTGATCACTGTCGCATTGCCCTTTCGTTTATCCATCTGGTGCTGCTTGGCTCCAGAGGTGAAATTTTCAGAAGAGACTAATATTAGACTAAACTGCTTACACAGTGGGACCAGTGTGAAGCTGAAGCTAAGTAGTTTACAAAATCTTGACAAAGTCTACTCATTCCTAAGTTACAACAGGCACTGGGCTGTTTCTGACAGAATGTGATGCACCCAGAGGAAAAGTGGACTTCCAGGGAAAACGCGGACTTTCAGGAAAGAGACTGAGGCTGGTGGTGTGTCTGTGAGGGGATGACTGGAAAAAAAAAAAAAAAACACCAAGAAATTTTGCTGGTGATTGCTGCCAGAGTTTGAGTTGGACTGTTCATGTTCTCATCCTTTGACCATTTGCATCTGAGAAGCTGGTAACATCTCCCTGTGACGGTCCCTCAACTCCTTGTGATATCGGCTTTGAGCTTCAGAGAAGCACAAAATTTTGGGAAATAAATATCCTGCATTTTGCACTTCCTTTATCTGCAGCACTTAATAATCCAAAATCACCTCTTAAACTGAATTAAAATATTGAGGCAAGCATCAAAGTTCTGACTCCTCTAGCTCTAATGTATGCATTGCAGTACACACTTTCATTTGATCAAACCATCTGCAGCAACAATGAGAAACAACTTGATTGTAAGTTCAGACTTTGCTTTGAAATAGCCAAAGATTTGCCAGAAAGCAGCCTTTTGAATCAGCTACAGTATTCTCAGACACTTCGGGAGTCACTGGCAGATAAAGCCTTTCAAACAGTGATTATTCAAGCCTTGCCAGCAATATCTGTCTGCAGCACGCTTTCCTTTGCCGCACCATGTGATCAGAGAGGAGTTTCCATAAGTTGTTTTCGTATTGATGGAAATCAGAAATGATGCCTTCACCATTCTTCTCTCAGACTTTCTCGGTACCTTTTTCCCAGGGTCAAAACTCTTTGGCATATGCACAAAAAACAAACAGTGCTAACAGACATTGCTTTTTTTTTGTTTCGCCTTTTTCCAGGTTTTACTTTGTTTTTACCCAAAAGGCAAAGCAAAATACAAACCAACAGTTTGCTGCATGGAGACGCAGAGGATGAAGGGTGGTTTCAGCCATGTCTCCAAGCCCATGCCTCCCTGCAAGCCCTCTCTGAGCTCTGCTGCACAGCTGCGCACACCTGCAAGGTGGTGTGCAGCTCGGGGAGGTGTACACGTTAATGTGAGTGCCCCCCTGTGGTACTGTACTGTCAGTTGAGGCTTAGGAAAGAAAAGCCACTTGTTACCCTGCAATAACCTGTTCCTGCAGAAAGCATCAGGTTTCACGGCAGGTTAGCTTCCCTGTACTGAACGAGCAAGAAAATTAGAATAAGCTGTTGGAATCACCCTTGGTAAAGCCAATCTGGAAATGCTCCTAGGAGCATGGGAACTAAGCGATGAAGCTCTTCACAGTGTTGAAGCTGTATTGAACAATGTCATTAAGGGCTGGGTTCAGCCGCAGTTGCGAGCTATTATGGTTTGTTTATTGTTAGCATTGCCTGGCCAGGCCTTTGAGGCGGAGGAGCTTAGTGTGTGTGAATGGCAGCACCTGAGTGAGAGTCACCACCACCGTTCACTTCTGATTTCAGCAAAGCTGTGCTCTTCAACGCTGGATGACAGGGAAAGGGGGCCCAAATGTGAAAACAGCTTCTAGGCAAGGAGGGCATCAAAATTCCTCAATTGACTGTGATACCCTGAATTAAGCTTGGACAATCTTGTAACCGTTGTGGCTCCCCACCATATTGGGGAAAGGGAAGCAGTATCCAAGCACATGGCCCGATTCTCCACTGTTTCACCCCAGCTTGCTTCTGCTGCCATTACACTCAGTTAGAGAAACTGGTCTTCCCCAGTGGAAGGCTGCTTTAGCCCGCAGGCAAAACTCCACCAGATTCCTTCCCCTGAGGCTGACTGGAGCAGGAAGGGAGGAAACTTGAACCCTTGCAAGGCCTGGCTGTCACCTTTCACCTTTACTTCTGTCACCCGCTTTGGCAACCAGGGTACTCAGTTCCCCTTCTTTCAGAAGAGCGAAATTGCTCAAGTCTGGATCAACATTCTCCCTTCCTGATCTTTCTACCCACTTGTGTTGGGGGTGGCTCTAGGTTTTGGTTCACACCTTGGGAAGTTGCAGAGGAACAATCACTTCTGTTCCCTTTCCTGAGACCTCTTGGTGACAATATTCCTGTCACTTGTTTAACTGCTGACCTTTTCTTTGCTACCCACAGTCCTTTAATCCATGCCTCCAGTCAAGAATTCCAACAAATAGGTTGGATGTTCTCAGTCAACCATGTAATAACTCAATTTTCTCTTGCTTTGATAATAATTTGGGGGGTTTTTTTACATGTAGTACAATGCAGTAAAGAATAGGGGGTTTTTTAGCTTACACTTTTAGGCAATTTAATTTTAATTCTTAATCTCAATTATTCTCTAAGAATCAGGGCTGAGACCTTGAGCTTTCACTACTCTTAATGACAGTCTGTGTGAAAACCACCCCGCCTTTTTCGTATCTTCCTTTGGATATTGTGTCAAACTTTCAGAACCCAGGTTTGAAAATGTTGCCCATACCTATTTACTCATCCTTGTAATTAGATAACAGTGATGGGAGGAGTTCATCTTTCTTTTACATGACTCAAGTAAGGGCATGTCCACTACCTTTCTCTGGAAATTACTCAGCCTAATAGCCTTGCTTTTCAAATATTTTTCTTGACAATCAGATGACTTAAAAAGCTTGCTCTCTTTTCAATTCAAAAGACATTTCATTCTCTCTTCTTAGCCTTTGTGAGAAGCATCTCAGCATTTGAAGGAAATATTAGACCAATAACTCTGGATTATGAACTCTACAGAGCAAGTTTCCTGGCATTGCCTTGCCAAAGTATCTCAAGTATGATTTGTAGAGGTTGCTTTAAAACTGTTGTCTATTGTGTTAGATCTCGCTCTACCCCTTCTTAGCATCTTTCCATTAGGCCTGTGAAAGGGAGAGGCAGTTACTGGTTATTTTGGTGCATATATTAGGATATGGAGATCCCCTCAGGACCTGACTGCAACTAGTTCCTTGCTGGCTTCATTGCTAGAAAGCTCCCAGATGGCAAGCAATGTATTTTCAGTCACTACCAGACTAACATAACTTTGAAAAAGTGACCTAGAATGGTATCTCATCATCAAGCCACTGAGCCATCCCGTCCCCATAAATACAGTTTCACTTAACAAAATTGCATTTGATGAGTAGTTAATCCAGTTTATGCTTTAATCCCTTTTGGTATTTCAAAGAAAAAAAAATCAAAGCAGCTAAATATTGAGGAGTTAAAATTCGCAACTGAGTACAAAGTAATACTCTCCTGCTAAGGATTTCAGGAAAAATACATTTTGGGAAGGAGGAGAGGAGAGGAGAGGAGAGGAGAGGAGAGGAGAGGAGAGGATAACTACATTTCTTCTGATCTAAGACCCCAGGATGGCAGACATCCTTACCTCTGTTTTTACAGCATTTGTTCTTACATATACTAAAATTATAATGTCAGACCATTCCACAGTTTAATGTCTTTAGCCAAAACCTGTCTTATTTGACAAAGAAGATTAGAAACAAACAAGATATCTCCCTGTAAAAACAAATATGGACTGACCCTTTTTAGGGTGCTATCCCTATATATTTCTGTAAAAATAAGAGGTCTGAGTGCCCTTTCAGATCTGAATATAAGCAGCTTGCCCAGAGAACTGAACAAGGTTTTGTGAAGTCCCAAGAGAATACCTGAACCATCTTTCTGTCTTGCTGGTGGTTACAGTGGTTTGAAGAACCATAGAGAAGAGTGACGTGCTCAAACACTGTGGGTCCAGATTGTTGGACTGGGGGTTTTTGGAGAGGTGGGGGAAGGTGTAATTATTCAATAAGATGTGCAAGAGAGAAAGAAGAAAATAAATCTTGAAGGATTTTGAACATGATGCAAATATTAATAGGGCAATACAAGACCAGTTTACAGCATAAGCAAATACAAAGATATGTGATATGTTTTGATCAACAGGTAAAAATGCAAATAATATTTTACAGTGTATGAGGTAGAAGAGAAGACACAGGAGGCAAGATATCTCTGTGAGCCGTCTACTCGCTGTACCAAGTCCACTTCATAGAATTTCTTTCTAGCATGGTGATAAGAAGCCCCCTAAAAACAATTCTGGGCCTCCCAGGAAAAGAGAGGTCATGCTTGCCATTCCTCAACCCCATCCAGCTGTTTTTCATTTCTGCATTGGAAGTGTCCATGATATTTTGTCTGTCACTATGCTACCTGCACAACTGTGAGAACACCTGCCCTGCCCTTAATCAGTGAAGGTTCAAAATATTCTTGAGCAACGCTGACTCTATAGGATTGCAAAAGGGAACCATTAACTGCCAGCCACCATCCCTTCCCTTGTATGCTGGAGGAGAGTGTTGTCATAGTATCTTAGATATGTTGGTTGGAGGGAAAACCTCTGGAGGTTGTCTAGGCCAGCCAGAATGAGACTGTGGCCAACACTAGGTCAGGTCGGCAGTGGCTTTGCTAGATGAGTCTTGAAAATCTTCACAGATGGCGATTCCACCACCTCTTCGGATATGCTGTTCCAGACCCACACTACCCACTGATGAATAAAGTTTTCAAAATTTCTTGTCTGAACCTCCCCAGTCACAACTTGCAATTATTTCCCCTTGGAAGTTTAACTATTTGCTCATGTAACTAGCCTAGTTGTCTAGTAACTAACAACTAGCTGTCCGAAAAGAGTTTGGCTCTTATATCTTTATAATTCTCTTCTCAGAAATTGTAAGCTACAGTTGATCATTCATTTTTCTTCTTAATCAAATGAAACAAGCTCATGTCCCTCAGCCTTCTCTAATAGGCCATGTGCTCCACATCCATAAGTATCTTTGTAGCCTGCCACTGGACCTTATCCAGTTTCTCAGTATCTCTCTTTAACTGAAGAAACCAAATTTGGCACAGTATTTCAGGTGCAGCCTCACCAATGCCAAGTAGAGATAGTTCCCTCAATCTGCTGTCCAAGCTCCTCCTAATGTATTATGCGGTTTCCCTTATTTACACTGAGAACACATTGCTGGGTTATATGCAATTTGGTGCCTGTCATAAGCCCCAGGTCCTGTTCCACAGCACTGTTTCTCAGCCGGTCAGTTCCCAGCCTGCACTGATGCAGAGGGTTACCCCACCCCACATGCACAACTTTGCACTTTGTGCAGCTTTTGTTGGCCCAGATCTAAAGTTTCTCTTGGCCCTTGCAGTTTGACCTCACTGCGTCTCAACCACTCCCCTGATGTACCGCCATCCACAAATCTCCAGAGGGTGCATTTTGTCAAATCATCCAGGTCACTGATGAAGATATTAAACAAGTAGTCCTAGTATCAAGCCTTTGGGTATTGTACTTGTTGCTGGCCACCAAGCTGACCTCAAGCCATCAATTACCACCCTTGGAGCCTGCCAATCCTGCTAATTTTCAACTCTTCTAATAACCCATCCATCCATCCATCCATCCATCCATCCATCCATCCATCCATCCATCCAACGTTGCCTCAAACTACTATTGAAAATGCTGCGGGAGATGGTCTCAAAAGCCTTTCAAGATATATTGCGTTCACTACTCTTCCTTCATCCAGTCATTTCATCATAGAAGGCAATCAGGTTGGTGAAGCATGATGCCCTTGGTATTTCTGTGTCGACTGCTCCTGATCACATTCTTGTCCTTCGTGTGTTTGGAAATGGAGTCTAGGAGGATGTACTCCATGATTTTTCCAGACACTGAAGTAGAGCTGACCAGTAGTTCCCCAGATCCTCCTCTTCCCTTTGTAAAGATGGGCTTGTTATTATGTTAATGTTTTTCCAGCTATCAGGGACCTTCCTCAGCCACCATGATTTTTCACTGAGGACAGACAGCAATCTTGCAATCATGTCTGCACCCTCAACACCTCCAGGTGCATCCCACCAGCTTCTCCCTAACTTTTTGCTCCCCTGCTGTTGGCTGCCCCTCCCACTCCAATTTATACAAATTTGCACAGAGTTCTGGGACAAGGCTCTGCCTTTGAAGGATGAGGAAACAAATGTGTTGAGTACTTCAGTATTTCTCATGCCATGAAGCCTGGGAACCTCAACAATTGTTTATATGGTGTGGTGTTGCCACTCAGCACACACATCAATCCTTACATGGTATCTTAGTCCTTGTAAGTTTGGAGATGAAAATCATCATGGAGATGGTCTTTTAGCCCTGGATACTGCTTAAAGTGTAACAGCCAGTAGCCATTATCTACAAAATCCCCAAATTAAGGCAATAAATATTAGGTGGAGCAGGAGGGATCACACAACTCTCCCGTTCCACACACTACTGAATGTATATGTCTATTCAAAGGGAAATTTTCAAAGGAATAAAGGAAATTAGGCTTTGCTACTTCCCCCTTTGAAAATCAGTAGGTATCGCCATTTTCAGCGACTAATGTAGGTGTTTAATATAGAAGATTATCTTCCTGTGCAGTCAAAGGAGAGAGAGGCTTCCAGAAGGCAACTCAGAGTACCTAAAAGATAGGTCTCTACTCTGAAAAAGCTGTAAGTTGGGGTAGAAAGCAAGCAGGGGTGAGAAGGGGTGACTATCTCCTTAGAAGTTCTTCATATTTTTTGAAAGGTCTAATCCAGTATTTGTACCAAATGCACAGTATTCCTACTTCACCCTAGTCTCAAATGTCATACTCCCCTCTTGCTTATGAAGCTAAACTTCTCTTACAAAGTGTTCAAACAGTCTGTTGCTCCACAACTGTATCTTTTTTTCCACAAGAGAGAAAATAGAAGCACTTGCTTAATGTGCTGGTGCCTAGATAATTTTTTTAAGGAGGGCTAAGTAAAAGAATGATAGACAAAAGCTGGATTCTCCCAGCATACAAAAGCAAAAATTCCTTTTTATTTGTCATTTTTTGGAAAGGAGAACATGGCAAGCATGTTTAATGTGGAAGAAAAGCTTGTTTGTAGATGTTAGAGAAATTATTCAAGGACAGTTCACTCATATAAAAAATGACCCCTGTGTTACTGCCAAGGTCAATGAGACCTAGAGCGACCTGCCACAAAATTGTAATTTTGTCTGCTTGTTTGGACCAGTTTATCCCTTTTCTCCATTTCCTTTTGGCTCTTTGGAGACAACTAACACTCCCCCATTTCCAGTGTACTTGGCACTTTCCCCAAGATGCATGAAAATCCCTCAGAAGGATAATATAGACCTTATGAGGTCATTTTTTCCCACTCATTCTTTGGAGGGAGGTATGAAGTGATGATATTATATTGCCTATACATCAGGCGACAGATGTCACCTTTTTTTTCACTAGTTCTCTCTCCAGCTCTTTTGCTAACTTCCACTAAGTCTTAGTACATTAGCCGTTTATGCTTCATACGATCATCATTAGTTGCATCTTGCCATGGGTTTATCTGCTGCTATCCTCTTAAGAAAATCTGTTCCCCATCTCACAGCTCTCAGATCTTACGCCTGTATAAAATACTACTGTCAAGAACATTAAGTATTATACACTCTTTATGGTTAGCATTCTTATGATAGCACTTTTTTTGCAGTGCAGTTCTGTTCTTTCCCCTCCCTCTAACTCAAGGGAATTTGAAGCTGCTCCTTGAAAAATTCACAGGCCACATAAAACTACCAGTGACATCAACTGGAGCCAGTTAAGTACGTCAGAGGGATTAAAAGCTGATAAGAGAGGGAAAGAGTAGGACTGCTTTTTCATTTGTACATTAATCACACATTCCTCATCACTCACCTTTTTTGAATTCTTGACTATAGTCAAATGACCTTAATTATGGTAGTCTTTGTTATCTAGGAAATGAAATACAAATAAGACTTTGTAACAAAGGACAAAGACAACACCAAAAGTAATAATCACAAAGCAAAGACAATGCTCTTAGTGGCTCCCACTAAACCCCAAAGACAGAGACGTTGCAATTTTATTTATGTTGTAGTACGTAGGAACTAGTAGGTGAAAATCAATGGAATGTGCCACATAGAGAGTGAAAAGACAAGAGCATATTCTTTCTCTCTGTCCATAAGAACTATGAATGCAAAATTTAAGGTGGTAATCTACAATATATTTTCATTTTCGTACAGTATTTTAACCTTACTCAGAGCACAAAAATCTCTTCTGCTACAGTTCCATTTGCCCAGTTATTTACTCTTCCTAACATTGAGTACTTACCAAGTGAAAAATGTCATACGAAAGAAGTGTGTGCATGCATTTAAGTGTGTGGACATTTATCAAGGGCTTTGGCTTCCCACTTAGCATGGATCACTTCAGCCTCACTGTGCATCATGTGTTGGGGTCACAGCTGCATGCCCCCCCTTCCCTTCCAGTCCAAAAGATCCTATTGCTTCAGCCTCTGTCCCTGCATAGATGCATACATATGCACACATATGGACAATTAATGCATGCACATATATTTATCCACACATATACATTGTGCAGTCAGTTTACCAGAGCCCACTTGAACGACTGCACAGAGATAGTGTATGGTTAAAAGTGAACTAAGTGAAGTAACAGTCATTTGGAGCTCCAGGAAAATGAAGTGTTTCATATGAAAGGGATGGCATGGAGCAAGTTTTTATGTCACTAGTATAATATTAAGAAATCTTACTTCATTTCCTTAATTAGTCTTTTCCCATTGTGCCTATAGCCCAAAAGGTTTACCTACTTGAGCTAAAAAGGGTGGAGTGTTTTGACAGCCACATTAAGTTGCTTTTAACTGAGGTTTTTGGCTGTCTGTTTACATTTCTTTACTATACCTAATGTTGTGAATGTTACATGATAACTTCAGTACAATCCTTTTTTCTTGGTTGCTGTATTCACCTAAATCCAGACCAAAGTGCCACTGAGACATTGAGAGTGCTACAAAAATGTAAATTAGTCTTCTGTCCATATGAGCATTTATAATTACTGCAAACTTTTAGATTTTTGTGGGGATTTAAAAGTGTAGAGATGATCAGGTTCTGGACTGACACCATCCAGTTGTGAATTACTGGAAACACAGTCTTCTCCCTCACCAAAAATGCCATGGGGAGGGCAAAAGCCATGGGGAGGGCAAAAGAAAAGAGCTTGATACCAGTTGAAATGGAAGGTTCAAAATTAAAACCCAATTAAAGTTTTGTTAAAAGTGGTTTGGATTTTCAGTAGCTGAACTAACACTGTTTGTATTACATGACAAATTCACTTTTTAAAAAATATTACTATCAACTCTACCATTCAAGGAAAATTTAAAATATCATTGTAACACTTTGCAATATCAACCGTTTATATGTTTTAGAAGTATCACAAAACAAGAACTAAAATGCTTTTACAAAAGCTCCAGGGCCACCTATTGAACATTTACATTCTTTTTAAGACTCCAGAGAGAGACAACAATGCTTAAGGCTAGCTGCGTTGTTGAAAGGCATCAGAAGCAACTCCATACAAGTTGATGGAGTTAGATTAGTGTAAAACTAGATTCATAGTTAATGTCTATATAAGGCAGATATGAGAAGATAGCATGGAGCTTCAGGGCTCACATAGACAGGAAAGCCCAGGTCTAGAGTTAGGGTATGAGTTTCATGTACACAGTAGCAACCATGTACTATCATAGCAGTGTGGGCTCTCTTTGTACACAGCTGGGGTGGCTTTAAAGAATAAAACCTACTCCAGTTGCAATGCATTTTTTCAAACTCATTCTGCGCCATATAAAACCTGCCTTAGACTCAGTATAACTGCAAAAGAAAACTTCAGTAGTCACCACCAAGTTTTATAAACTCCATTTGCACTATGTGTGGTTGAGTCCTTCTCACCAAGCAAAAAGCTCACTTTGGAGCTACCAATTACGATATGAAACGTCAACTAAAGTTTCTCTAATTAACTTCTTCCCATCATATCCTTCCTACTGGTATTATATTTATTGATTGATTTGATTTGGGGCTTTCATTTCTCCAGAGATAAATCTGAACATCTCAAAGGGCCTTGTCAGTTAGAGAGAGGGGCATAAAGGGAGCTTCCTCCAAAAGAGGTATGTGGAAGGGTCAGCTGGTTCCTCGTAGGTTTCCTGTCTTCATACAACACCACAATTGGGCTATGCCAAGCCTTTTCCCCAACTCTTTTACATAATGCAAGGGCACAAACACACAGAGGTAGGTGTACAGGCACCCACGGACGAGAGGACATACAGCAGAATGGGGAGTAATGACCTGATCTCACACGTCCTGGCTCTCCCATCAGGTAATGCCATACCTTCCCCTAAACAAACTCATCGCTGCTTTCCTGCCTTCTGTAACTTTGTTTGTCTGCCTCTAAATGGGACTTCCCCTCCTGTCACATCATCTGCTCCTGGGGCTTCCCTTTTTGTTCCCCCTCCTCACACCTCACCGATTTTATTAAATGTGTAAGAAATCACTCTATTCACCCTCTTACGTCCTCAGTTTTTCTCCTAGTGACACAGCCTGATCCAGTATGGTTTCCTACCCCACTTCTGCAGTCCTGCTATGCACAGCTGCTTTTTCTCTTATCTTTCTCCTGCTGCCTACTTCTCTGCCGGTGTCCCTCCTGGGATTGTCCCCTCTGCCCTCTGTCCAGCTGTCCCACAAGCTTTTCCCTGCACAGCAGCTGTGTGTAGTTGCACACCATATATAATGCCAGGGTGGGTGGCATGGGGGTGCTTGCAGACATGTAGCTGTGCTGGTGATTTTCTAAATTAAATGATTGGTTTCATAGAAATGATCCCCAGCAATGTGCTCCACAGTTAGCACTTGAACCAACGCTCCGGGCCTACCATTGCCCCTTTCTTTCAATCCTTCTTGCTGCAAGTTCAAGTGATAGTTGGGCATGGAATTATTCTGAAGTAATCAGCACTCTGTACAAGTGGAGGCTGTTAAGAGAGAATACTTCTGTCCCTGAATCTCTTCCCAGCTGCTCCTTGCTGTTGTTCCTAGCTTCATAAATTCACTTCTAAATGTCATATCCTTCATTTTAGCTAGACCAAAGTTTTCAAAACAAATCTGAGCATATCTGGACTATTTACTTGCTATATACAGACCAAAATAAAATCCCCAGCTACAGTGTGAGCTAGTGAGAACATATGGAATGCTTCACAGACTTTAGAAAGAAACAACTAGCTGTGGAAAAATGTAATTAACTCATAGGAAGGCTACTGTAACATGAAGGAACAATTTCTACCAGGTTCTGCTACTGGATCTGATTGGTCTTATGGAAAACTATAGTCTGATGTAGGGAACTTTTGAAACTTTTGGAAACTTTTACATATGTATACACACACATATATAAAAGGCATAAAGGACAAAAATGTTAGAGGTGCTGGATTTGATCCATGGTTGTGGATGAATCTTGGGGAGCAGGGGAGAATACCACAATTTTGGTAATGCTTCTGTTTAAATTAGCAAGTCAAGTCTACCAAAATTCAAAGTATAGGAATACTGAGACTGATGACTTTAAAACAGAATTTTCTGTTTTCTGTACTGAATGAGATCTGACTTGTTTTGTCTCTAAATGAAATAATTGCTCGAAAAGTCACTCCTATTGCAACCAGAAAGTTTAGTAAATACATATGGTCACATAATTGTCATTTAAAATAAGCTTTATTGGCCATAGTGCAAAACAATGACTGAAGGATAGGATAGGATAGGATAGGATAGGATAGGATAGGATAGGATAGGATAGGATAGGATAGGATAGGATAGGATAGGATAGGATAGGATAGGATAGGATAGGATAGGATAGGATAGGATAGGATAGGATAGGATAGG
>NW_008796043.1:346168-380262 GCF_000699145.1 Aptenodytes forsteri
ATAGGATAGGATAGGAAAGGGTAGGAAAGGAAAGGATAAGAAAGCGTAGGGTAAGGTAGGGTAGGCTAGAACAGAATAGAATAATCTCAACTCCCAGAAGCTCTAGGATGGGTGGCTACACATACTGGCTCTAATCAAACTCTTGGCACAAATGATGGAATTATTGGAGACAGTACGAAAAATCAGAAGAGCTTTGAAGTGCCCTTTGAAGTGCAGATTTTGAATTCCAGTACCACTGCCACATATATGGGAATCTTCAGAAATGCTGCTAAAGTTTGGCATAAAGTAAGACAGCATATGCATACTGGGAGAAAATATAAGTGCTGAACAATGGAGCAGTCATTGAAGAAAAGTTACAGTCAGCTTAAAAGCAAACTAAACAAAGCCAACTACTGCTCCACACATTTTCAGGTGTGATACATTAATGCACAGCAAATAGGTATGAAATGTCTGAGAAGAAACACAATATAAAGAGGATGTGATGAATTAGAAAAGATCAGTGACAAAATTCTTTTTATTTATTTCACCAGTATCCCTAAACACTCTGAGCAGATCCTCAGCTAATTTGTAGCGGCTGAGGTTCTGCTCCCAAATTTTGGATATTGGGCACTTCTTAGCAATACTTAATCTAAGGTTACTTCTTATTTTATTGTTAATAATCAGCCACAGCCCACTGGCTACGGGCCACTGATAGGTGAAAAGTTAACAGACTTTGCAATATGTTTGTCCTGTTTCAGGCTAACATTTGCAGGCCGCACCTTGCAGGAACGTTATTATGGGAGTTATTAAAAATCTATTTTTGCTGAAAACAATGCAAACGGAAGGAAGTGAGCCTGTCAGGAGACTTATTTCCTATTCAAGCCGACAGGTAGTTGGAGAATGGCCATCTGGAGTTTAAAAATTGCCAGTCAAGCCTCTCAGATTTGTCCCTTCCTGGGTTAACACACTCGCTCTGGATAGCACAGCAATGTTGTCATGGCACAACAAACAAGAAGCAACTTTCTGGGGGGGAAGGAATCGAAGGAAGTTAGCTAGCCATGAGAAAACCTGTTTGCTCTCACAGCGTTAGTAGCCAAAAGGCAAACACTTGGAGACGATCCATTCATCTGGAAACACTTTTCTGTTGTGGGAGCACTGAGGTACCAAGGGCGAGAAGCCGTGGGGCAAGGGCTCGGCCGCTGGCACGGCTCCCTCCCAGCAGCCCGCCTGCTCCCCGGCCCCCACAGCCAGATAGGCCAGTGTCCCGGCTCCCATTGCTCCTGGCAAAACAGATCATTCCTCCTGCCCACAGTTCGAGGGTGCTAAATCTTCATTTCCTGAAGATTGGAAAACTCTCTGCCTGAAGTCCTGCTCCTTCTGCAAGGAGTCACATGGGGCCCTATCCCTCCAGTCAAGTGAGTCTAACGAAATCACAAGCAAACAGCCTGGAAAGCAAGTGAAGGCTTCAGGAGAGAAAAACTCAGCAGCCCTCCATCGCCTCCCCCCACAGACGACCATCCTTTTTGCACTTCGCTGTGTTAACAGGGTTACCCTACAGTTTTAGGCTTAAAGCGACATAGGACTTCTAAGCTGAAGCTCATTTTCCTCACCGATAAGTAAATAGGAAACTACCTGTGTCACTGGTTTCCTTGGCTTGTGGCAGTTCTTGTGCTAGCTCCAGCAAAACTTGTTTTCATCTTCAGCATCCTTAACCTCTTGGCTAAGCAAAACATCACATGCCAAGGGCCTATCACCAAAGCATGGTTTGGCAAATGCATATGTTCCAAAATACTGCCTGACCTAAAAAAGCTTTTACTTAATAGTAAGGTGTCCCACTTTACAGCCTTATCTCTCCCCTTCATACGAATTGTATGCCTCAGGAGTTTATACAATATACATACCACAAAGGCAGAGTTTGGTTGGTGGAAGCTAGAAAAGAGGCAAAAAATAAAGAAGTTAGAAAATTTTGGAAGGATTTCCATTAGACAGAGTTGAAAATTCTGGAGGTTGGTGGGGGTTTTTTCCAGCTTTTAAAACCATAACATTTTGGGGGAAGATTACCAAGTCTTTTGCTTACCAGAAACTGTTGTAAGCAGCCTGTGTACTTGGGGAAAAAAAAAAAAATCTATCTTTGAAAATGTTGACCAGCTCCATGAGAAAGAGCCTGCTCTCTCTCCACCAAAATTTCAGGCCCCATTTCAGCACCCCGCTGAATCGAGGCCCTCATGTGCTGAACAAGGGCAGCTGGCATTATTGAATATTAATGTGGTAAGGTAATCCCTCAGCAATCCATGACACTTATGTTTTTGGTTTTACTTAAGTTGTAATTTTCAAAGTTGGACAAGGTTGGAGGAAAAAAACCACCTGGCAAACAAACAAACTTTAAAAATTAAAGGAATTTTCCAAGTCTGCTGGATTTGCAAGCCTAGGCATACTGCAGCTTAATTACTAGTCAATGAAGGAGAAACAATTACACACCAGAAAGTAACATTCGAGAGCTCATGAAATGTGGCCCCAATGTGTTTCTAATTTTTTTTATACATGAAGGACTCAGCTGCCATGGTGATAGGCAAATAAAATAAATAATTATAATGAATATTCCATGAATCGGAGTTGTGAAATCTGTGAACAACGTTATTTTCTCTTTCCATCCTCTTTACTCTAGTTTGGAGGAAAGAGCTGGTCAAATGTGCTGCTTTGAGCTTAAACTTGTCTGTTCCTCTTTTAATTTCTTCATAACTGTTCTAATGTACACTGCCAGCTGGAAGGGACAAGGTGATGCAAGGTGAGAGTCTGATCTCAAAACTACTTTTGGAGTGTGCTAGGAGCCAGGATTTCTCACAACATCACAGAAATATGCATGAGGCTTACAGAGATACAGTTCCTCACCCCAAAGAACTACACTAAGAGCTACCCACATGCTACCTAAAGATACTTAGATTTGCATGCAAAGTGTGTATTCCTCATCTTCTTTATTTAATCACGTGAAAATGCATGTCATCAGGTGGACCTTAGGATAACCATCTGATCAATGGTTAATTGAAAATCAATTTTCTTCCTGTATTTGCAATGCAGAGATCCAGTGCTGAACGTTCCTTTTCATTTCAGTTGCCCTGTTGGATTTCGCATGTGGAGTTTATACCTGGGTTATTTCAAACCCTGTTTATTGTTTTTTTAAAACTTGTTCTTCACCCCAGTTGAATGCTCATATTCATTGTTTGAATGACATGTTTTATACTCAGCCTTGAATTCTTGGCAAACCGTATACTCAAGATCTACTAAAAATATTATATCCTAGTGGAGATAGTAAATTCCCTTGAGCTTTTTCTGTAAAGACAGAGAGTACCATAATCATTTGCCTCAATTACACCTGCTATGCCATTTGCACTTTGATTTTGAAAGGTGAATTTATTCTTTTTAATCATTATTAAGAACATATGTATTTCCTGCCAAGGCAGTCTTATAAAAACATTGGAGGCATATGAGAAAAATTCCTCTGAGGCCTCAGGCACATTGAACTGTCCTGAGAATGTGAAGTGAGGAGAGATTGATGCATGGACTACCTGTCCAGGAATTCAGTAGTACTGGATCGGATTTTCCATGGTTTCTCTCTCTCTCTTTATTTTACGGAAACTGCACATCACTTACATGCATGCATCCATGCATGCATTCAAATGTACACACGCACACACAAAGTGCTCCTACATAATGATGAGGATAATGTCAGACATGATCTGGCTACAGTTTAGTTACAGAGCAAAAAATGAATTTCCACACCTTCATATATATTTTGAGAGTGTAATTTCTGTTTTAGCTATATGGCTATAGCTATTTGCAACTTAAATATTACATATGGTCAATATCCCCTCCAAAGCAAACTAGGTAAGAGGAATGAGTAGTTACCACTGGAATTATAATTGTCACTAGAGCACAGAGCCAAGCCAGGCAGTTGCAAGGAGATTCTTTGATTTAAAAAAAAAAAAAAAAAACACCATCTATTCGTCTTACTGATACTTTTTCCAGTGATGTGAGAATGAAGATATACAGAGCTACACAAAAGCATTTCAAAGTGAAGTCAGCTACTATTCCAAAAGTTCTATTTTTGAAATTCAGACATGGGACTGTAGCCACTTCAGCTTCAGGGTACAAAATCAAGAACATGAGTACCTCTTCTCCCTCTAGCCCTGGAAAACATGTGCTGAAGGCCACTGATACTTTTTCCAGTGATGTGAATGAAGATGTATACAGAGCTACACAAAAGCATTTCAAAGTGAAGTCAGCTACTATTCCAAAAGTTCACCTTCTATTTTTGAAATTCAGACATGGGACTGTAGCCACTTCAGGCTATTGGTACAAAATCAAGAACATGAGTACCTCTTCTCCCTCTAGCAATAGGAATTATTAAGGCCAGAAGACAGACAGTTATGAGCCTTTAGTCTGACCTCCTGCATAACACCGGTCTTTGAATTTCACCCAGTGATTCTTGTAAACCCATAACTCCAAGCTGACTTCCATCATAGTTTTAGAAAGATGTTCATTTTTGATTTAAAGACTTCAAGGGATGGAGAATCCATCAAATCCCCATAGTAATTTGTTCCAATGGATAATTACCCTCACCTTTAAAAATATGTTCCTTATTTCCTCTCTGTATTAGTATAGCTTCAGCTTCCAGACACTAGATCTCTGGTTTTTTCCTTTATCTTTCAGAATTAAAAAGCATTGATCTATGTAGGTAATTACAGATGGTGATTAAGTCTTTACGTAAAAAGGCTGAAAAATTGAGGGTCTTTCTTACCTTAGACTCAAAGGCTTCCGCTTTCCAGTGTAAGGAAGGAATAAATACTGAGTGGAATTACTGTGAAGCAGAAAACATCAGGCTTTTCTCTCAAGTGATTTTACTTGTAAAGGCAGAAACAAGGCATCTAATCCATAAGGATCTATACTAAAATCAACAGCTTTATTATGCCCTACTTTGCACTTTATTTCCACATGTCCCATTGTTTTGCAAAATACATTTGGTGTAGATTGGACAGTCTGTCTTGGCTCCAAATTTTCTGCATTTAAGTCAGACTCCCAGTATCACTTTAATGGGATATTTAGGCCAACAGCAACTTATCTTGACTTCCTCACTTCAAAATGAGAGAAACTACCTCACTAGACACTGTAGCTTCTCCAGGTGACATTTACTTGAAACCAGATTGAATCCTAGGGGACAATTCCAGCGCTGCCTTGTACCCTGTATCACTCAGTTGAGTGGGGTTGCACAGGATATATACATCAGTACAAAACTTGGCCTGCAGGCACTGAACTCATACAGTGGGCAAGGAAGCAGAAGGGACAGCACCTTTAGCAAATTAGATTTTTGCCTGACTAGCCATTTATAGTAAATTAATGAATGGCATTCCATTTTTCAGCTTAAATTCTCTTTGAAACCATCATGGTAAAAACATATGTTTTGTAGTCTACAATCTTTCTTGGCACAGCTGAAACATTTTGCATAGCTTACTGATTTATTGTCTTGATGATCTTTTCTTTTGCCTTAGCAGTTCAAGATGTCTCTTGTGGCACCGCTCTTGTCAAACCTGATACCTGAGTAGCATTCATTCCTCTTTAGCCACTACCAAAAGGTAACGATATCAGTGATAATTTAATGTTTAGTAAGATACACATAAGCCACGCAGACCAGATCAGGTGACATTCACATGAAATGTTAGCCCCAAAACCAGGTCCCTAAATCCCTGTGTAATTACAGCTATCAATACGTTTAGTGCATATGTGTCCACCATCTCCTATATAAAAACTTTCAGTGTTCAGTTTGATCCTTTGCATGCGGATTTACAGGTCCTGTTTGGTAAAAACCAGGCTCAGATACTGTGGGCAGGAATCCTAAGGTGTTTGGGTGAGGAGAACACAGTGGACTTTTTCTGATGACTATTTTGTTTAATTTAAAGAGCACATACACTGCCCAAATGTAAAATATTATTTTTCTCACTGGTTATTTGGATAGCCTAAATTTATTGCAGATGAATTCCTTTTTATTCCTAGTTAAGTTTGCCTTTGTTACCAGTGCCAGATTTGCCAGTTAATACACAAAACACCACAGCCTTACAGTCTGTGGATCAAGAACAGATCCTGGTACTTCCTTTTGTCATTAATTTCAACTACTAACAAAACGCAACCAGTAAACCACGAATAGAGTCAAGAAATGTTCAGTTCTAAAATCATTAACTGGTTTTCATTCCCTTTGCAGCATTTGCTTGTGAAGGCAACTTCCTAAAAAGTTGCATGATCTTCTCTTTGGGAAACCAAATGTCTAGAGACATGTAGACTGGATCCAAACACGAAAGGATTTACTCATTTGCACAGTTTGTTTCTATCGACCATATCTCAACACACTGGCGTTCCTTTCTGCAGTACAAACTGATGTCCCAGTGCATTTTCAGTATCCCAGCTTTTCTGACAAGACAGGAATATAAACCATCTGCTTTTTAGAGAGAAAGGCGAGGGCTCTGCCTAATATCACTTCCCTGTGGACAATCAGGTTCGTGCCAATTTATTAAGGGGGCAAGAGGGAAACCTGTGCTCCTGCCTTGAGCCTTCACATGCCAAGCTGCAGCTTGGAATTTTTACAGCTCCGTCCTGAACCTCTGACAAGAAGGGTTTACAACAGAAATCTTGCCAGACCCTTAACTATAGCGACGCCACTATAATATTTATAAGTACATTATACTCTTTTTTAAACATATGCGCTTATTACTTATGTCTCCGCTCCTGCCTCTCTTCTGGGGGACTTTTCTGTATAAACAAAACAGATTCTCTTGCTTATACTTAGAAAATCTAATTGCTCTGCATCTCTAGCTGTTATGCAAAAGCCCAAACAGCCAAGAGATTCTTTCAGTGCATTTACACAGCAGCGAGTCTCTACAAAAAACATAAACTTCCTTTTCCACTTTGCTCTTCTTTGCTTTCATAAATCTGCCCATTTCACTCGTGTTTGGATAAGATTCTTCTTTTAAAAAAAAGTAAAATTAAAAAATGCAAGTCTGAGGTGGATAGGCCATCAGTTACACAGCCCAGCCTTACAAGAGCTGACAATTCTGTCCCTTTAAGTAAACAGAGGAACAGAAAAGACACATAAACAAAAAGACCACTTGCAGGGCTGACAGCTTGTCTGCTCCAGCGAAAGCAGGTTCCCAGGGAAAGTGATTGCCTAATAGTAATAGGGAGTGACAGGGATTTCCTAGCTTTTCCATGAACATCTCAAAGCAGTTTGGTCCTGGGCACAGATATGCCCATTTCTGCTGACGAGTTAGACAGATGTGGCCTGCAGGTGAGAAACTGCTTGAAAGTAGCTAACCCAAAGCAACACAGGTTCCCCTGCACAAGGTTTTAGCTGGGTTCAAAGTCACCAGAGCTTTTAGTGAACACAGACCGGGATGTTCTTAGCTGCTTTTCAGTTGAGTTTGCATCAGGGGTTCAGGTTTGGAAATCAAAGTCAAACGGAGGAACAGTCTGAAAGTGGCTTCAAGTGAACTTAAAGCAAAATGAAATAGGATTCAAATCTGAAACAGTAGAATTTTACCAAAATCATCTTTCTTGTGACATTTTAGCCATGTTTCAAACAGCACTTAAGATAGGTCTCTTCCAACTCTAAAACAATAGGAAATTGAACATGTAAAGATATGAATACGTAGCCTGATTCTAGTCAGGAGTGCCAAGTAAGTTTTTCACTTCAGCTGCCTTTTTACCCTGGCTAAGAAATATTTCGGTTGGGTTGTTGTATCTATTTGAATGCTTAGATAATTCCAAAATTAAACTACTTGGAACTATGGTATGTATATAGCCTGTAAAAAAGACATGTTTGGGGCAAAAAGACTTTTAAGTAAGAAAGTAATACCTAGAGCACAATATATACTTGTGTATATATATAGGACTTGTATAAGTCAGGTAAATGACTCCTGCACGGGATTTTGTAGAAAACAGTTTCTCTGGTCTGTCTGATGCTGATGCGGTCTCTCTTATCAGGAGACGCATCGGGAGAAAAGTGTACTGGTCAGCATTTTTCTTCTGCAGTCATAAACAGGTCATAAAAAAAGTGAAACAACTTTTTCAAAGACGCTACTATCACATAAAAAAAGCTCTCTGAAAATTTTCTTTCCTGTTGCACTTTATTCATTCTGAGCTTTCGTTTTCTCAAATAAAGGATTTAGTTTTTGACGAGTAAGCTCTTCTGTCTACACATAAATGACATATGTTATAAGGCTGCAGAAAGAGTGGGAAAATAGTAGATTCAAGCTATCCTTAAATTATATGATGAGTTGTCCAAATGACTGATCTGATCATAACAGTGAGAAAGTGATGGGATGTTGGATGAATGTCTATGTTTCTAATCCTGATAATTTTGAGGACATGAAGACAAAGTTACCTATGGAAAAAAAAAACATTATGGAAGACAAAGTATAACACATATGTGGGAGGAATTGTATTAAGATCGTTCTGTAAATATATATGAGATGTGATTCCTCTCTCAAAATAATTACATTAAGTTCTGGGGATTGACCTAAGTGGAACCCCCCACAAAACGCCTCAGAATTCAGTCACTAAAGCTGAAACCTGGCATCAATAGTAGGCCTGAATTTTATTATCTGAAAATATTTCTGATCATTCCTGATTCTTCTGAATTTGGGGAACTCAAATAGGAATTAAACACTGCACTGAAATGATAAGGCATAGATATAAAGTCTAATAAATTGTTTTATTTTCCCCTTATTTTTGGCATGGATTGTGTCAGAGTGCTTTAGCCTTGGATGAACTGTATCCTGACAACCAAAATCGGGAAGTCAGGAAATTCAGAGACTATTAAGAAAAAGGAGACCGAGGGGAAAAAAACAAATAGGTTTGATGACAAGGAACAAATTTCATTAAGAAGAAACCCACATGAGGAAAACCAGTTTTTACTTTGCTGTTTTAATGGACAAAGTCAGCAATATAAAACAACCAGGTCATCCATCTATTCCTGTAGGAAAACCACTGGAGCCTTCAATATCATAGTGTCAGCTGCTTTTCTATAGCCTGACCTCATGAGCTAAGAAGCATGAACTCTGCTAAAAAAGACTCCTTTGGGTTCAGTAAGACTGCCTCCTGTTTTTAAGTTTTCTCTATGTGTGTGTGTGGGTATTGTGACACCTGCAGTCTGATAGAGCTGTTATTGCTCTAACTATGCAAACTAATTTAGGCACCCTGGGTTTTTTTTAGTCATGCTTAAGTGGCTGATTTTAGCCTTTGAAAACAGGAAACAAGTGCTATAATTTTAAAGAAATAATCTGGCAATCAACCCATTAAGAACAAGAAATCAAGGGTGGGTTTTTGAGGGTGGTTTTTTTTGAGTCAGAAGCTTAAAATTGGACACAGCTCAGACACAACTTTCCTTAACTAACCCCTGACTCTGCTTAGAGCAATAAGGAAGTGGAGGAGGAGCATGTCTTAAATGGACTGAACCAGAAAATAATAAAAGAAAAACAATGCTATTCTCTGGAGAAAAGAGTGTCATGATGAAAAATCAGTGTATTCTCAGTTAGAATAAATTTTGAAAGAAAGAAAACACAAGAAGATAATTTTCAAAGGAACTGCTCTCATAAAAAATTGATGCGTGTATCATGGGGATAACTTTAAAAAGGAAGCAATAATTTAAACACCATTCCCTTTCCCAGAACCTTTACTGCAACTTTGTAACAGAATAATCAAGTGCAGAGGTGTTTAGAAAAGCAGTTAGATTCACCTGAAAGTGATTTGGGCACGTTTTGTTTTCCCTCTTTGTTAATTTATTTTGATTAACAGCTAAAATATGTTTCAGTTATAAGCAGATCTAAGTTGTTAAGTCAAACTTAGTAAATGAGAGTGGCCAGCCAGGGGGAATGCTGAATTGAAGGAAGACTCACTTTGCCTTCCCAGTGCCCAGGACGTAATCAAAAGCTCTGCTTCTAAAGTCCATGAATCAAATCTTGACCTCAGATGCATCTGTAATTGAAAGATTGGTGGGAACTGTAGGTGCATAGCTGATGAATAACTTTGGTCCTAGGTGTTAGAAGATGAAGCAAAGTTCAGGCAAATCTCACTCCTGAGAAACAGAACTCAAATTTTTTGAGAAACGAGATGACAGATATATGCAGCCAGCTATGTAAATCCATGACTTGTCTTGTCAACAATGGCATTAGGCAGAGTTCCCGGGCGATGTAGGGATACAGCCATCCCCTGTCTTACGCTTTGGACTTGAAGAACCCAATTTTACTCCCATAACTGAAAGTTTTGAATTTGGGTTTGCCTTTAATGCTTATTTGCTGAAGATGACGGACAGAAGCTGCCTCCAAATTCCTGACTGTGTTCTGGCACTACTCACCTGAGCCGGTGTACTTTCATACACAGTGTCTCCTCAGTATTATTCGACAGGCATTTCCTCCCATGCCACTGATACGAGAACAGACCACATGAAAATGGAGCGAGTCCTAAGACACTATTTCCCCTCCCCATCCTGGATGTTTACAAGCATTCTTTGCTGTCAAAACAATATTCGTACAAACCAGTGACTGTGCTGGGGCATTTCAGCCTAAGCATGTGGCTAGATATATAGAGAAACACTCAGAAAACAACTTTCTTAAACAAATAAACAGCTCAGCTCTTGAACTTTATGCTCACAGTAATCTCTGTCATCATTAATCACACGCAGTGTTTGACTTAGCAGCCTAAAGAGGGGGGCAAGTGGGGGAGCAGGGGAGGAGGGTAGAAAAAAGTCATAACCCTCTGTTCAAGCCAGCTGAGAACCATTTTCTTAAACGTGGAATATAGATGGGCCTGATCCAGCTGCTGGGGAGCACTGATCTTGTGAGGAGACAGACCTGATATCTTTGGCATGAGTGTTACCACAAGAACACAGAGGACATTCGTAGGTAATTGCTAAAAGCCCCGAAGTCCCTTACAAGAAGACTCCACAGACCAGCACAGTGTCTGTGGCTGTTTATTAGCTGTTCAGAGTCTGTTTCTGTTTAACAAATGATAAAAACACAATTCAACTCCTAAGAAAGACAATTTCTGCATAAAGAAGATGCTTAGGGAATAGGATCACTTCAGAAGCCTTGAAGGGAAGTCGGATAAGGAGCTCACAAACTACTCTTTCAAGCAGTACCCTTACTTCTCCTAAAATAATTCTCTCACCTATAGTCACAAATCCAGTTGAAGAAGCTGAGATAGTCTCTGTTGTCAACATATATTATTCTTATTATTCTCCTATGACACCAGCACGTTCTTGATTTATATACAAGTTACTGGAGTCAACCACATTATTTTCTTTGGGAAGGGTGAGGAAGAGAAGATGGCTGCTGGAGAGGTCGAGTGGGGAAAGAGGTGCGGGCAAGGAAAACTGATTATTGCTGCTAGCAAAGCTTGCTTTTTTCCCCCTCGTTGTCAAATAGTGCTGTTTAGCTGATGAAAACCAGCTGGGCCTTCAGACTCTTGATGAAGCAATAAGGTCCACATGCTGAAGGTTAACGTAAAGCAAAGGTGCTAATTACTGGCTTGTAGGTAAAAAAAAAAAAAGAGCTCCACCTGCACACTATAACTTCTGAACCTTCATTTTCCCAGGAACAGGAAAACTATAATTTAAACAACCTGTCCCACTCATTCTTCTTTTATGAGGGAAAATTTGAATTTTAAGGCAGATTATGACCCTGAGTGACAGAAAAAGCTATGCAACCAGGTTTGCACATTGAACTGATTTAAGAATCAAACGGCTTCTAGATAGAGAAATTAGCTGACGTGTAGTTTGGGACCGGCCCTGTCCCTCATTATAGCCTCAGCTTGGACAGAAATAGATTCTGAAAATCTTTAGTCTTCTGTAAACAAAATTGCAGAGCCCCACAGCCTCACGGATGGGCCTGATTCCCAGCTGCTGTAAGTCAGCCGTGGATCCCGGTATGAGACTATGGACTTTTGTATCCGCTAACTTACTGCTGCCGATGGAGCTTGTTCTGCTGCTGATATGCGAGGATCAACTTGTTTGCTTGCTTTCACAAACAACACATTCTTACTGAGGAAGCTACAGAAACCGGGAAGGTGAGAGCCCTTCCCTTTCCATCCTTACTATTACGTCCCATGATGCCACCATAGCACGATTAAACCTTGAGTCAAATGATGTGCTGCTGTCTCCTGCTCACGTTGCCTTCCTCGCCCTGGGCTCTTTACACACTGTCCCATTTCCTTTCTTCGACTGCCTTCTCTTGCCTTCCTTGAATTTTGTTTCAGGACAGATTTCCATCTTCCTTCATCATTTTTTTTTTCTTCTCAGAAGTCCCTACACCACAGGGACCTAGGTGTGGCTGCAGCAGGGACGTAGGTGAAGGCATGGGGCCAACTGGTTGCAGCTACAACCCTGCATCTGGGGCAGTTCTTGGAGGAAAGTTAGGATTGCCTCTGGCCAGTTAGCAGTCAGCAGCACCGCAGTGTCATGCTCCTGCTTCTGACACACTTTCATTCAGCAGTTCTACATGATGGGGAAGGCAGCAGAGAAAACATGTTCATCGGATGCGCCTGTCTAAAATCAGCAGAGCAGTGCTCTCGTTGTCAACTTGTACCCAGCTTCCTGTTTTGATGCACAATTCCCTGACTGCTATTTAATCCCAGTTTGGCTCTAAAAGATTACAAAATACATTTTTGGCAATGGCTTTCTGAGATTCCTAGCAAAGAAAACTCGCTTTTGGGAAGATGCCGAATTCTAATAAAGCTCTTCGGGAGAAATGTTTTCTAACTATAGCTACTATGACCACTTACTGCATTTAACCACTGATGTTGGAAGCTGTTATGAGATAAAAGAGATATACACTTTTCTGGAAATGATTTATTACTACTGCTGTCACCAAAAACACTACCACCCTGTGGGACTGTGTGACCCCTGACAAAATTAGACATGAGGCCCAAGTTGAAACAGAGCTCTTGAATTTGATTCAGAGAATTGTGCCCTTTCACAACTGAAACTACAATAATAGGAGACTTGGAAGTAACAAGTGCCACCAAATAATTTCTCAGATACCACTAACTTGGAGAGAATTCTAAAATGTGTAATTTTAGGTCTAAGGAATCATATAGAGTAGATCTCTTCAGAGTCTGCAATACACAGGTCTCTGAAACTAGAAGATATAAAATTTTAAGGAAAGATAAAATTAAACAATTGTAGTAATTTTTGTGAAACAGTCTTAAAAATTTGGGGAATAGGAAAATATATAGTATTAGAACACTACTGCATGGTTTCTCTGAAACTAGAAGATATAAAATTTTAAGGAAAGATAAAATTAAACAATTGTAGTAATTTTTGTGAAACAGTCTTAAAAATTTGGGGAATAGGAAAATATATAGTATTAGAACACTACTGCATGGTTTCTGGTTGTACCAGAAATTTCATCTGTTTGGTATTATTTTCAGCTTGAAGTGTTTGGGGTTTTTTTCCCATTTATTTAATAAATATTTGGTTTTTAAAGAGGTGTCACATCAAGTAGAATTTCATCTGATGTTCCTGAGGGTACAGAGAAGACAATTCTCCAAAATGAAAGGAAGAAGTAGCAATGGACATGCCCTGCATCCGGCATACAGCTCCCTCAGTGTATGTACAGAGAAATATACCACAAGGCATAAGTGGACTCAAGATCAGCAGTTTCTTCATTTCATAGGTTTGCGAAGTCCATTGCATATTCTGAATTTTGCTGTAATCCAAGTAAGGGGTGCCTTTTAATCAATTAGCAAGTTCTCAGAGGATTTCTTGGAAGCATAGCAATGATAAACAGACCTCTGATTATGAATTATTCTGTTAAAACCTTTGGAAAACAAATGTTTCACATCCTAGCTTCCTCATGTTCCAAACAATGTTTAGGGCATATGGTAGGTAAGATCTAAATGCAGCCAATACATATGATTCTTACTTTAGTTTTATCAGGTATTCCAAAAGATGCTGGGAGACCAATTTGTATTAATTTTCACTTCTCACCCAAACTGTTTCTTTGTAGTACTCTCTCTCTCATAGAAATATGGTTGCATGACATTACCATTTTCTTATAAACCCACAAATATTCTACCTAGATAGCCATGGGCAAACTTCCCCCCCCCCCGAAAAATCAGACTAGTGATTTCTACAAAGACACGAGGCATGAGCTTCCAATAAAACAAGAAGAGGTTAGCAAAGGTTTGGATAATTTCCATGTTAAAATGGTTGGGTCTAATGCACTCAGATGCTAGACCATGTAAGATTGTAAGATGCATAAAACTTTTAAAATACATCACATATTGACTAATTAAATCTTGGAACCACTGACAGATATCATTGGAAAGATGTCTCTGAGGTGAGACAAAAGAAGATCGGGAAAGGACAACCACAGTGTCCATCTTTAAAAAAGAAGCAGAAGAGGAAAAGGGCAATTTTTACACTACAGCTCCAGGTTGCCAGAGAAATGCTAGAACAAATAATCAACAAACCATCTGTAAATACCTAAAAAATAAACAACATGATAAGCATGAGCCAGTTTACATTTGCCAGAACAAACTGTGCAAACCCAAAGTAATTCCTACAACCACATAACAGAACTTGCGGATAAAGAAGTCATAGTTGTTATATAGCTCATCTTAAGAAATGTACCAGACAGTATGACATGATGTGCTTTGGGGAAATTTATGGAAGCATGGACTAGGTGAAAGGAAAATACAGTTCTTTTTTCAGGAGGGACCAATCAATGGTTAAAGGGTCTTTCCTACATCAAGCATTACTCAGTATTTTCACTAATGATCCAGGAAAGAAATAAAAAAAAGTATTGGTCAAATATCAGAAACAACTTATTTATCAAATTTGAAGATGACACCAAGTAAGACAAACTCTTAATGCACTAGAGGACAGAAAAGACACCATAATCCTCCTACATTGGTGTTAACAGTCAGAAAGCCATAGGACACTGCCCACAGGGGAGAGGACTATTTATTGCCTCTGTACAAAAATAAACTGCTGCATGAGCAACAGATAGAGAACAGGTGCCTAAGTATTTAGGTAGGAAAGAACTAGGGGTTATGTAGTGGATCACAGGGGGAACAATGGCGTTGTCCAAATGACACACAGGAGTAGCCTGCAAAAGAAGATACACAGTCTGCAAGAGACAAGATTCTCCTTCTTCCCCTTTCAGAGCTTGTGAGGCCTCAGCTGCCGTATCTGAGTAAAAATGTTGAGCATTGAAGGCTCCACCTGAGAACTACAGATTAAAAGTCTAGAAAATATGCCTTAGAGGAAAGATTGAAAGATCTGAGGTTGTTTGGTTACTGAAAAGAGGACGGAGGGGACATGGTAATTGTCTTAAAACATACAAAATAAAGCTGCAAAGAGAAAGAACAAGTTTTCTAGACCCTTGGTGTATAGGACTAGATTAATGGAAATATTTAGATTAGGCATTAGCAAAGGCTTCCTAATAGTATGAACAGTGAAGCTCTGGAGTAAACACATGAGGAGACTGTGGACTCTTCATCATTAAATGTTTTTAAAAAGTGATCAAACGTGTAAAACATCATACGAATATGGTTGATATTGTCTTTTCTTGTCCATCATTTTGAAGTCCTCTTTACTCCTGTGATCCTATGAAACCACAGTCCACAGAAAACTGACTGGCTCTGGGGTCACGGTCCCTAGACCCCTACAAAACAGTGCATCTCTGTAGTACAGTTCTCAAACAAAAGTTTAATGGTAAGGGCAGACAGTGGTCCACAAAAATTTTGAGGTTTGGCAGTGGTCGGTTAGCTGAAAAAGCTTGGAGATACTGGCACAGGCCCTACCTCGAAGGCTGAACTCATTTTACATCCCACCTTTATTCAGCCAGAATCTCACTGAAATATGGCAAAAAAAAAAAAAAAACCCAACAAAACAACTTCCCCCCCCTTTTTCTTTTTTTAAACTCATGGAAACCAGGAAATTCTCCCATTTTTGCCAGTGGTAGAGCAGAACAATTTTTATTTTTTTTTTTTCACACAGCTAAGGTGGAGTAACTTTAACCACCCAAGATGTATAATTATCACCCTGAAATGCACTGCCTGGAACATATTATTGCTGTCATGAAATGGAATTTATACACAGTAAGGAAACAGTTAGCCTCACAGATTTACTGGACATTATCGGCAGGGCTATGACATCAAGGGCAACCAATCCAACAGCTCCAAGCGAGCTCAGCACTCACAAACCATTTCGTGCTTCTAAGTACTTATTACCAATAAAACAAATGTTATGACTGTGTATTTTTAGGTAGTGCAGTTGATTTGTCAGCCAGTCTTTTGTACGCTGAAGAGCTCTGTGTGGCACGGTGAGGCTAACTCGGAGAACTTGAAGACAAGATGTTTTCTTACACAGCTTTGGTTCTGCATTTCAGGAGCTGCTTTACAGCAGCGCTGCTGAAGCAGAAGGTCACACACAGAATAAAACCACTGCAAACAATAATTTCTGCTGATGGAGAATGAATCCACATGCCGTTTCAGCATTTATGGGTATGAAACTGCAGCTGTACTCAAAGAGGAAAGAACTCCTGGATATTCCTGCTGCAGCCACAACCACAGCAAGCCCCAATAGGCAGGCAGTGGTTGTGGGTGTCTCTGTAACACCCACCCTGGTCCGACGGAGACACTCTGAGCAATATCTTGGAAAGGCTCCAGCTCACCAGCACCAGACAGACCTCACCACACATTAGGATCGGGCTAAGTTTTAGAGCCATGACACATTTTGGCAGGTTGGCATCCAGCGGTTCAAATGCACCTGCTTACAATTAGTTACAAGAAATTCCACATAAAATACCTCATTGCTTGGATCAGGGTACCTTGTTCACATACTCATATTTTAACCCTTTCAGTATCCTAGTTTTATTAAAGGTTAGCCACAGAGGTTTCCTTGAACTTTCCTTGACCTTTTCTTTGTCAGGGCTTCCCTTTTAAAAGTTCAATTTAAGGACCTGATATTGAGGACAAAAGAAAAAAGCCCATTAACAACAGTGCAGGAGACTGAATTGGACTGTCTGAGGACAATTAAAGTAAACATAACCCACTGAACATTCTCTGTGATTCTGAGCAGAAATGGATTTACTCCTAATATGGAGTTAATACTCTTCCAAAACATACAATAGCATTTCCTTGTACTGCTAATTATGACAATAAAATGACTGTGTTTGGAGAGGAAATGAAGAAACACCAGAAATCACCTGGTTGCCCAATACACGTGCATTATTGAGCTATAAACTTCCAATTTTGGATACTACTACCACGTTCTGCTGCTACACTGATATTTTTAATGCCTCACAATATGAACTTTAAGAGGGACAGATTGCCTGGTTTATATACTATTTTGGGGAATAGAGACTTTTACTGGGACAAAATAATGAACTATCAAACAAGCATGCTCTAATTGTAGGTAATAAATAGTCACAAAATCCTGTTAACTCCAAAAGCCTGGGGCAAAAATTTATTTATTTCAGGAAAATAAGAAGTAAATTAATTTGGGATAGGATGCACCTGGAGGAAGTTTAGATCTAACTGTTGGCCCAAACGAAACATGAAGGATGCCTGGATCCAGTTCCATATTCATATACCATCTTGCTTCTATCTCTATAACATGATGGAATGAGAAAAGCCAAACTCCAGATCCAAGAATACAGAATATTTCAAGGTTTAATATAAACCCTTTTTCTTCTTCTATGAAACATAGAACATCCTTGTAGTCAACATGGCACAAAGTGGATACAAACATAAGCACATGAAATTTAACTCTCTTTATCCATGTTCTATTTCTTTTGACAACACTAACTTCACATCCCTAACTGCATTATTCTCTCAAATGAAAGAAGAGTAACGCTTACTGATATCACAGCCCTATAGCAACAAGAGATACAGAATAAAGACTGAGTACCAGCCTTTCAAAAAACCCTTCCACCCTGATTAAAAGTGGGTAAGGAGATTCGTTATCACAAAAGCATTTGTGCTGCTGGTCTCCCAGTCTTTTTATTTTTCATTTAGGACTTCAGTTAATTTGAAAAAATGTCTGACATTTAGACTGAATGGGCATTAAGAATTCAGTATGTTGACAATGAAATCAACTCTTTCTTGTAAAACCATGGGATTAAACCCAAACTATATTGCAACAATCTTTTTTTCTTTCTTTTTTCTTTTTCCTTTTTCTTTTTTTTCACATCATTAAGGTCAAAATAATGTGGTATGTTTATCCTCCCCTACTCTAGCTGGCAACCCTCCTGCTTCCTTTCTCCAACTGGAGGGGAAGGTGAGAGGCTGCTTTGCATTGTCTGGCAGGGGACGTTTGTCTCATGGGAGAGAAAATGCCTTCCTACAGACTGCAAAAAAAGTCTCTGTAGACAGGATATACAGCATACTCCATGTAAACTTCATTTTGATGTAATTAAGTGAGGCTCGCCAGGCACATCACTTTATGTGTTACTAAGTTTGCTCTGGCATACTGCAGGAGCTAAGCCCATCTGGGGCCAGAGAGCAAGGAAAAGGCTGAAGATTGCAGACTTCCGAATGCAAAACCACCTGGTAGGTTTTGGATGCTTAAACCAAATTGTCACATATAAAGGCACAGACTGTTTTAGGCCATGTGGATCTCGATGGCATCAGTGTTAGAGAAGCTATCTGATACACTTAGATAGGTATTGATAGATCTATAGAGGAACACATAAGGAGGACTGGAAAGGACGCAGAGGTCCCTTACAATCTTAGACAGTTAGTAATAGGGTTAATCCAGAAAACATCTCTGATGCTTTAGAAAACTTTAAATCTAGCAAAAAAACTAAGAATCACTATTGCAATGTACCAGAGGAAGGGTACAGGAAAATTACTGTCCACAGCTTTAATCAGTTCAAAATTCTATATTATCAAAGCAATACAACCAAAGTATTTTTTCATATCTAGTCCACAGAAGTCAGATGCACTTAGAGTGTGTGTGTGTACACATATCTCTATAATTCTCATCTAAGTCAGTGCGAGTTTTGTGGCCTCACAAAAGGGGCACAGACTTCTGACTCG
Source organism: Aptenodytes forsteri (assembly GCF_000699145.1). NCBI lineage: Eukaryota > Metazoa > Chordata > Aves > Sphenisciformes > Spheniscidae > Aptenodytes > Aptenodytes forsteri. The sequence goes on from NW_008796043.1 coordinate 365,234, forward strand.
AATCACTTTAGCCATGGAAATTACAGAGAACTTATCTTGTCACTAGTCTCTTGGGGTGCCTATGTCTCCCATTCAGTAGTTCAGGTAAAGCAATTTAAAAAAAAAAAAGCAACAGAAAAGCTCTTTGAGGTTTTATTAAAGACTCTTATGTAGAGCAGGGTTCAACAAGATGTTTGCTACTCCAGCAAAGATTTATGCCAACAAAAGCCAACTTGGGTCTTCAATATAAACCAAATCCCCCTATATTTATTGAGCTTAGAGGATTCAGTATCACATTCATGTGAATCTAATAGCTGAAAGGATGGAATCTATAACTTATATTTCTCTCCCTATAATTCTTGTTGACTTGACATAGTACCATTCCCTCCTAACATATTATTTCCCCAAAGCTTGAAATTCTAGTGAGAGCTGTAACAGCATCTCAGTCCAACAGCTTTCTGATTGCTCCCTCTTCATATAATGATTTCCCTGAGTTCTGTGCTTCCTAGACAGCTCTTTCTCATTACAGAGCTTTCCCTACCTCATTACTCAATATCCTATCCTATCCTATCCTAATCTTGAGCACAGAGACCTCAACCTCCCCCATTTCAAGTCTTAATAGGAGCCCATGACTCATTTTTGTACTCCCTCCCCAGGAACCATGAGTTTCCCAGGTGCATTTCATAAGGGAGAAAGCAAATGCTTTTTTATTTTTGCTTAGGCAAAAATATCTTTCAGGTGAATGCACCTCAAGGCAACAGACAAGCAGCATGGAGGAACCAGATTTAGCTTTCCCATTGTTTACTTATTCCCAAATCTAATTCCCTGCATAGGCTGTATCACCAATTCCTCCAATTCCTCTTGTTTTTCACCGTTGGCCTCTGCCTTCCTATATCCTCTTCCCTCTTAATTTTAGCATGCTTAGGAGAAGCAAATCACCCCAAAGAAATTCCTGGACGGAAGTCCTTATGCAGCTATGCAGTACATAAAGAGGAGCTTGTTTGCTCAGCTTATTGACAAGTAGAAACTTTGCCAAGCTATAAAGAGCAGGAGTGTTACTACTTGATTACGGGCAGCTGCTTCACACTGTTACAAAAGTCAGTTTTGCTGAATATTTGATTTTTGGCTGGTTTTTTCATAACTATTCTGTAAATGCTTGTGAAAACCTCCAAAGCAACAGCTTAACACATGGTATTTACCATCCTTCTTTTCCTATGGGAGTCATTGTTACGTTATCCTTTCAGGTGTTTTCCTTATAGCAGCGCTGGTACACAAAGGGGGAATCAGCGGCTCCGCTGCATCATTTTCATTCTCCTTTTACTTGTGCTGTGGTGTCAAGATTGTTCTGCCTTTCCCCGGCTGGTGCCTTCTCTGATGTCTCTTTCACTGGTAACAAGAGTCTTTCCATTCAATTCCTAGTGTATCATAGAGGGATTTATTTTCAAAGGTGCCTAATTTCCTGTCGCCTGTTGTGATGGATCTTCCCAGAAATCACTATGGTCAGATCAGCACACTGTGACCTTGTTCCCCTATCAAATTTCCTTAGCATTAGAAAAGAGTGATGGAGCTCCAGCACAAGCAAAAGTACTTGGGCAATTTCTTATCTGGTATCATCAAATAAGTTCATTCTTCCACCCTAAATATACAGGGATTTCTACTACAAGCTGAGAAAACTTCGATCTCCATCATTCCGTCTGAAATTGGCAGAAATATTACAAATTTCTCCAGGCCTCATAGGTGGCTTCTGAAAGGCACAAGGCTTGGCAGAAGTGTAAAAGAGGAGACCATGAAATGGAAAGGAAAAGGAAAGGAGGAGAGGAGGCCCTCTGTAAGAACAGCTGGAGAGAGAGAAAACCTTAAACTGCGTCAGGGCGGCTGTGCTGGCTGCCTCCAGCCCTCTCCTCGGAGTCCGCGCAGGTGCCGGGGCCGCTGCGACCTGAGGGCTGATGGCACGAGTGATGAATCACATGCTGCAGCCGGCGCGGGCCAGTGACCTCCAGGTGGGAGCCCTGCCGAGTGAGGGGTCCTTCAGCGGCCGCGGGAGTGCGGTGCAGATGCACGTGGCACAGACCGTGCCGCTCTGTTGAAACCTGGGTCAGATACGGCAGGTTTATGAAGCACGTTAGGAAGGAGGTCAATGCTATTCCTTACATTTTGCAGACTGGGAAAATGGGGCGCAGGTGAATGAAATGGCTAAGATCACCCAGGAAATGTCTGGCAAGGCCAGGAACTGAAGCCGGTTCTAGCCTGGTGCCTACATATGGCTTTGGTACAAGTTTATCCATTCTGGCCTGTCATGTATAAGAACAGACATTTTACAAGCAACCTTTCCTAACAAGATTTTTTTTTTCTATTATTATTCCTCTTAAAATAATCCTACCAGTAAAACACAAGTGAATTCACAGACATAAAACTCCATTTAAATAACATTATATTGACAGAACCTGACACAAAGCCTGGAAATTCAGAGTTATGGTTGGCATTCCCTGCTGAACTCGAGTCACTGTGCCTTTTATTTTCCACATGAGCATTAGTGTCAGCCTTAAGTGTGGATTTCCTGACTTTTTCAGCCTGTGTCACAACCTTCACTTTATTTAAACACAGAATTTTTCCTGCAAATATCTACTGAATAGGTCACCAGAATTACAGTGTCATTTTGCTGCTTCTAAAGTAAGATCTGGCAAATAAACTAAGAAACAATACAAATCTTGATCCAAAGGCCTAACCAAACCCTGTCCTAAATTTTCTGTCTTTATGAAGAATAAAAAAGATGGGCTGTGGGTTTCCATAAAAAGCAAAAAAATAAAAGGTTTTTGTCTCGTTCTGTCCAGGACTGGAAGGAGAAATTAAAAGACAAACAAAAGGTCTTCTCGCATTGCCTTGCTCTGCTTTTGCAAAGGCAGGCAGTGCAGACAGTTCAGTCACAGTCACATATCTGAGCAAATGCTGTTTATCAGATAAATCCCCTTGAAAGAGCTGCCAGGGCTTCCACCAGTGCGCTGAATTTTTGGCCATGACAAACCAACCAGGCAATTACAGTTCCTGGTGCATGCAAAAGGGAGATGTAGAGTCAATATGAGCTGTGGAGTAATTAGTATGGGGGAAGAACACATGCATTTTACTGCCAACATGCCATGCTCTCCCTGCTACTTGACAGGCACTTGTCCAGATATATGACATCATGTGCACTTGGCATGTGCCCAGGTGGTATGCTGGGTACACAAGCAGTTCGATGCAAGCAGACCTATCTTACGAGATCAGGACTCAGCACGCATGGTCACGCCTGCATACATGCACACTGCCGTGTGCGCCTGATGGAGACGGGCTGAAGGATGGCAAGGACAACACCAGTAAAGAGCACACTGCCCCAGGAGTGAAATTAGTCCTCCAGCCCCATCTCTGAGGGACCTGGGAAAAAAGGTGATGGGCGGTCAGGCCACAGGTTGGCTGTTTGGTCCTGCAAAGCCAAAGCTGACTCGTGAGTGTGACAGATAGAAATCATCCATTCACCAGCCCTATGACATACCACCAATATATCTGTAGTGCCTTCTCTTTAAAGCTCCCTCATGCCAAATGCCCTAATTTGGACATTTGGTCTATATTCTACCAATTAAAAGAACGTGTGCTGGGACCACTCAGCTGCATCTGTACAGCACTGAAGACATCAACAGGGCTTTGCTGCTTATAGTTTCACTGAGCCCTGGCCCAAATCTGGCCCACAACCCAGAAGACTCGGGGATCAGCTTCTCCTTCAGTAGACACTGACAAGCTCCTCTCCCTGTGCCAGCCGATAGTCTGGTCCAGAGAGCTGGAGGGGATGAAGGAAGTGCTTAGAGCAGTGTCCGAGTCCCCTCCTCTGCTGGTGGCCCCCCTGGGGTGGGCAGCATCCCTCCTCCCCTGCACCCCAACCCCCTCCCGCCCCAGTGCAGCCTTCTATGGCACACATGGGGTTTATGACTGTTGCAAGGGATGGAGATGCAAAAGAGAAACTCTAAAACTTCAATCCACCCTTCCAGGATTGGATCATCCAGGTCTAAGTCATCTTCCACTAACGCTGTGGTATAAATGCAGGGGATCACCGTTCTCTTCAAATTATGCTGAATTTCACATTAGGCCTTTAACCTGCGAGTACCTAAGCACGTGAGAATTCCCAAGGAATTACACATGACTAGTCCTACCCAAACATAAGTATGGGCAGAGTTGGGCCCTTGTACTACCTTCAGCAAGCACATGTACAGGCTGCACTTGCATAGATTGCATTTGTACGGATTGACACAAGCAATTAACAATTCCTCATGGCAATTCTTTACCACGTTTGCTCAGATTCTGTTGTTACTGGCAGACACCAGGGCTGATTTCCCTCTGTATTAAGGCCATGTCTAAATTAAAGTTCTCATTGCTCTGAGATGGTAAATTGCAATTTTTAGGTGTTATTTCAGTTTATCAGACTTTTTCTTGTTGTTTAATTCCCAGCTTCTCAAAAACATGGCTTTAGAAAGTAGCTCAATGGTAGAAAACTGGAAAGATTATATCTTTATTTGTCTCCGACATAGCCTGGTATTTTAAAACAAAATACTAGATAAAGACTATTTCTATCACTTACGCAATTTCTGAAGTCTGTATGAGAAACTACAGGAGAGGGTCCAGTTCATATAATCCTCTTTAAGATAGAAAATAAGACAAGTCCTTATCACATATTTTACATAGAAGATCACTATATACTGTGGCTCATTTAAGGCTTGGTAATGAAACTGCAATGTTGAGATCAAAGTAGTATTCAAAAACATAATCTTCTTTTAAGAAGAATCTGTAGATTATGCAGTGTTTGCTGGGTATGCATAAACAACCAGCTTCATGAAACCTAATCATTTAGTAGTCTTGAGACAATGCTACATTCTTATAAAGCTTGTCTGTGACAACTCGTTATTTCAGCAGAAAGCTAAACTAACACGTCCTTAGGCCTGACCACTGAAAGTTTGAACTGATCATTCTCAGTATAAGATCACATTCTGCCTTAGACAAAGAGCAAAACATAAAAGGTGCTGTAAAGCCAAAAGAGAAAAACACACCCCAGACTAAGGACAGCATACACTTGGACTCATGCATGTCTACAACACATCCCAGTATGGGGATCCGTAGGTCTATAAACATGATCCAGAAGGCAAAGAGGCCAAACGCTTTGCATCTCAGCTGATTCGGCATGAGAGAGGCCTGTAAGGCTGCTGGGACTAGAGCTGTCCCTGGGGTTTGCAGCCACACTTGTTTCCCCAGCACCAGAAATGTGCAGCGCAGAGCTGGCCCAGCACTGCTAACAACTGTGAGGAGTTCGAGGGGACGAGCAGCCATAGCCAGAACCATGCATGTAGCACATTTTTGCAAGATCTCAAGACTTTATTTACTCTGGACCAAGCCAGGGATCTCAGTGCCTAACTCCCACCTATTTGGTGGGGAAGCAGGCATCTGATTTCCTCTGCGGGCATACCCTCTTGTCCAGGATGATTAATATAGGATTCAATAACATTATCAAATTCACATCTCTGTTAGTGCTCAAGCACTACTGTATACAGTCTTTTTTTCTGCTATGTCCTTCTTTTCTTTTTTATAAACAATTAAAAAGGGGTAAGATTGTCATACCATTAGTTTCCAGGATTGCTTTCACAGCATGAATACATAACTATATACAGAATCAAGCAGCACACTGAACTCCTTTCCTCATACGGAAGTCCCGAAGACAGGGCAAGCAGAGGAACAAAAAGCCAAAGCCCATCTCATTTTTCCACCGGGGCAGCACACGGTGCTGTGCGAGCACTTCCCGCGTTGCACAACGGTGGCTCCTGCTCGAACGCAGCGGGAACGAGCAGGCAGACTGTGGCAGGAGTGAGCCTCGTCGCCTTGAAACACTGCCTTAAAAAGTCATATTTGGGTTCGAGTGTCTGTAAGGGCTGTGAAGCCACTGGCCAGGAAGCAGATAACACCTGTCAGTCGAATTCAAACCACCTGCAGGGACTGGGTGGGAGTGAAGCCTGTGCACCCCCAGCCCAGCTCCAGCGGCCCCCCAGCACCCACGCTGGCCCCGACTCTCCTCCCACATCAGGAGACCGATTGGTACCCACCAAGGGAGGCTCCAAACCATAGGCTCTCGGCTGGGAAAAGAAAAAGTGGCAGAAGTTTTTTAATCTGCGGGATAGTCTTTTCCTCAATACATAATGTTGCGAAATCCAGTTTCATGCTTTTGCGATTAGTAACCCACATGCAGTGCTTGTTCCTAAAATTACATCGGAAAGACTTAAGGACACGATGCATAAACATGCATGTTAGAACATAGAGGCTGTTCCCAAAAAGGTAAAAAAAAAAATCTATTTTTTCTCAAATCCAGAAACTTTGACATCACATGTATGCATAAGAGATTAAGCTAAATGCCAAAAGTAACAGTTTCAATTGGATTTCATTACTCTGTGATGAGGTTGTCCTCTGTTATTTTTGGTATAGCTCTTAATGAGCTGAGCAACCATGCCAGTCTAATAAGCATTTGATTTAAAGTCTTTCTTTAATTTAGAAAAAATAGTTTTAAAAAAATCACAATTCATTCTGAAGAAGGAGTGACATAAAAGAGTCAGTTACAGACGAGAACTTTCCTTTTGTGTTCACATTTGTGTGGATAAGAGGGTTATGTTGGTGACCTCCCTAACATTTCCTTTTTTTCCTTTTCTTTTTTTCCTCTGGATTTCCGCGAAGCATGAACTGTTCTTTTAATGGTCTGGAACTAGAAGTTTCAGGGGGTGGAGGTGAAGAAAATGGGAGAGAGGAAAAATAGTTTCACACTTAATACCTGATAGGGTGGGTCGTTTTTGCAGAATGGAATATGATTTTTTTTTAATTTCTTCACTGAGTAAAATACATTTGTCCCATGTTCCTTACACCTCATTCAGACATGAATGTCTCCTTTCTTCACGTACGCTGAAGAAAGATGTCTTCACTTTGGAAAAGACTAAGTTAGACAAATAAGAAGGAGATTCTCCAAGCATGAAATTGCTTAACAAAAATGGCATATTTCATAACAGAAATGAAAAATCAAAAAGACCTCTCCATGTCTCTGGATGAATTCTTTGTCTAAATGAGTGCCACATGTCAGGGCTTCTCATGGAGAAAGGGGAATTTTTCTTTCCGAATCTCACATCTGGTACACAGTCTAAATCAGATGGAGATAAAAATGCAACCAAACTATGCACGGTTTCATTATGTGGGCTCTTAGGATATTAATGCTGCCTGTTTATCAGAAAAAGCAATTTTTTAAAAAATGCAGAAAATACTCAATTCACAGCAATTAGGCCTACTGTCTGCTTTCCCAATGAGGTTATTAGTGGTGAGGTAGAATGTAATCTCATCAAAGTATGATTTAATTTCCACTTCAGATGCTTTTCCACATGCTGCAAGTGATAGGCATCATGAGACTTGAAAATCCATAAAGAGTTTGTTTTCAATACCTCAGAAACCTTGTCGTTCTCAAGGTCATGGAAGAGCTTTTGATCTATCAATGCGGTGATGTTACTCTGCAACTGGAGGCCTTGGATGCAGGACCTCAAGTGCAAAAGACGGCAGGATTAGGTCCCAAGTCTCCCTGTTTACCTCCTTAAACAGCTTCTTCACAGACTCCTGAAAGTTCTTGGTGGGCCTAAATCCCTTGTTTAAAAACAAAAAAAGTTAGTAAAGGGGAAAAATTTTCTTTTTTTTAAACCAGTGTTTGAGAAGCAAGACTATATAGCTAGAGTATATTACCTTAAAACCCTCACAAATAATGACGTTAACATATACCTTTCTAAAATAAAATTCATTCTGATATTTCTTCAGAGCTAACCATACAAAAAAAACCCTGATTGCTTCTTGTTTAATAAATTACTTTTTCTACTTACCCTGCCTTTCAGTCTTCCAGGAATAGCCTGGCATATGCTCGGGTGTCTGTTATAAATGGAGATTAATAAAGCTTATGTTTTAAAGGAGTTTAATAAAGTCCAGAACAAATTAAACCAGAAGTAGCACAACAAAAAGCCTATTAATATTGCTACACTAGGGACCTCTTAAAGGCACATAGCTTTGGTGTATTCCAAGTTTCATCTTGCACAGTACCTTGAACAGGATGTGGGTTGAGAAGGTTTCACAATGCGTCTGGTTCTCAGTAAATCAGTCATTAACTTTTGGGTTAGTTTTCAGTGAAATTGTCAAATGATCACTGTTCCCAATTTGATTTCTAGAGCGTTTTATTCCCTTATTAGATGTGTATTTCAGGGCACACAATGACACACACTGGGTTTTGTTTGATCTACCTCTACAGAGTCAGTTAGTAAATTTAATTATTCTAATAATAACCCTCACAGTTAGGAAATGTTTCTGCCCCAGTGCAGTACTTATACCCTCTTGGACCACCCAAAATAATTCCTTTTACCCATGAAAATGTAATATTACTTTCAGGTTAGTCATTTGTTACTTTAGGAGTCAAATAATAGAGTAGGATGTAGAATACATCCCTGGGATGAGAAAAAGGAGAAGGAGTAATTCAACCATGTTCGTTTTAATTATCTATTAATATTTAGGACACTTCACTGAATTTGAGATGAAGAACAATTACATGAATCAAAATGCTGAGCTACTTAGCTGCTTAGTTTGCATTTTCAAAAAGCTGAATATATTTATTAAAATTTAATTAAAGTTCAAAACAACAAAAGATAGAAAATAACTTTTGAATATGAGTAATCATTCACAAATAGGAACAATCATGTAAAGGAAGCAAAGGCAAATATGTCCATATCATATAGTTAATTTACTAACTCAGCAAAAAAGTATACCATGCATAACCAGAGCAATGTTAAGTCAGCTGGCTATTTATGGTTAGGTATCTGGGGCTAAATCCACAAATGGGTGTAGGTATGGTGACTCTTCCTTTTGCCACAGCTAACTTTTGGGGCCAGTGTTAAATCCACCGTATTGACAAGTCTGAGTTAGCTGCTTTACGTCCCTCCCACCGTGAACAGGAAAATGGGCAGCACGGAGCAAGGATCACAGGGCAGCAGCAGGGACACCCATGGAGACAACATAGGTTAAGGAAGGAAGGAGCATCTCTGCTGTCCTACCTCTCTCCTCAACCTAAAAGCACTGAATTAGACACCTGTGGGAAACTGGTCTTCAATTTCTTACACTAGGCACCCACAGTTTCTGCCTGTGTGTGCGCAACGGTTTATGGTTTCTCTTGAATCACAGCTGGAAGAAGAATCGGCACAGTCCACCTTACATACAAGAACCTGAGCAGCAGGCCCTCTTCCTGGGTGCTGAGATACATCCTGACTTGGAGCCTGATGTTCTTCACACCTCTTAAAGCTGGGACACTGGACAGTCCAGCATAGAGAATACGCAAGGGCTGGTGAGAAAGAAAAAGCAAGGCAATGCATTACTTGTGACTTAACAGCAAGGGCAGACTTGCTGGGAGAGGAAAGATGTGGATGATGGCCAGACAAGCTTATGTAACACAAATTTCTATCCTATTAGGTTCGCACACACAGAACAATACATACCTACCTTTTATTGGCCTTCACCTCTCCCCTTGGAGGCCCTTCTCAACTCTCCATTCATTCTCCACGAATTCTAGGGAGTTTTCCATCCTCTGATATCTCATGCTTTTGGTAACCTTTCCTCAGCCTCTCTGGACTTACTCCCTCTCTCTCTCATCATTGTTGCTGTTTGAATGAGACAGACAAGTCACTCACTGCAGGTTGTCCCCTTCTTTGTTCCTCTCATGTGGCCTTCTTGCCTGAAGTGGAGCATCCAGCTCAGTCACTCCCCAGCCCAGCTCTCTGCACGACACTGTAGCACACAATTATGGACCAACTGTGAGCTATTAGAAAGCGCACAGTGGATATTGAATTCCTTTGCTGTTAGGGTCAAACTTTTACCCAAATACCACATTCAGCAAGAACACTATTCCTGGAAATCGTTCTTCACGTGAAACTAAAGACCCTGTTCTGCCATGCTTTCTTCTTTCAACACAGAAAATTATAGCATGATAGGAAATAGGTTGGAAGAGATGTCAAAAGATTATTTGAAGACATATCAAAAAATCCCAAAACTTTTCTCCTCGACACAAGCTGGAATCAATTTCATCTGAGCTAATCCTGATAGGATGTGTGTGCAACCTATTCTTAAACATCTCCAGTATAGCAGTTCTGCAGACTTCCTCAATGTTATATTTAAGACCTCAGTTATCTTTACAACTGGGAAGTTATTCTGAATGTATTACTTAAATCACTCTGGAGTACAGTTTATTCTTTTCCCCTTCTAGATACCTTTTATGTGTTTAAATACTGTTATTGTGTCTCTCCTCAGCCTCATTTTCCAGATAAACAAACTCAGTTTTTCCAGTCTTTCCCATATCTCAGATTTCCTAGCCTAGTCTGGACCCTTCTGAACTGTTTTATGTCTTTCTTGGCATACAGTACTCAAAATGGTCACAACTCTCCAGCTGCGGCCTTGAGAGAGGAAAGATGGAGTGGAAGAATTATTTCAAATAGGCCCACCAAAATGAATTTGACTCATTTCACAGTGAAGTCCCTGCCCATGGCAGGGGGGTTGGACTAGATGACCTTTAGATGTCCCTTCCAACCCAAACTATTCTATGATTCTATGATTCTATGAAGTGTGGGTCTTGGTGAGTGAGACTGGCACAATCACAGTAAGATTTTCAAAAGTTCTTAGTATTTTTTTAACTCCTGGTTTTTTACAACAATGGTAGAAGTTTTAGTACTTTTTGAAAATCAGAGCCTTCAAATGCATGTTAGCAGCATTATGTAGAATCAAACTGTCATTTGCAATAAATATCCCTGAGTAAGGGATGGCCAAAGGCTGATGTTGACTCATATCTGATACTACTAATCATTGAATGTGCTCCTATAATTTTTAGTTGGAGAATGAATTTCAATCTTGATCCTACAAAAGACTGTATACACCACCTAAGCCATATTTATGCATAGTATTAAGGGGGGCCCTCTGCAATTAGATTAGTTTCTGCTATGTAGAAAACCAGATGACTTTATAAGGTGGAAGGGAAGACAGAAGAAATTTGGGGGTTCCCAGAAGCTATAAAAAATTTTTACTTTGAATATCGTTTTAGCCAAAAATAGTTCTCATAGGAAAAAAACATTCTCTCTTTGTCTAACACTTTCCAAAATGGAATAAAACCTTTAAATGCGCTAAAAGTTTTTATACCATGGTATTCTACAAGGTTTTAAATTATAGGTTCCTGATTCTTCCATCCCTAAACAGTAGCCAAATATAATAATGTAGGGAATATAATGCCAGTTTAGCAGGTTTGGAAATAATGCTGTTGTGTTTCTTAATACAGAGCACTTTCACATGCTCCCTTCTGTGTGACTTTCAAGAATGGTGATGTGGCAATGTATAGTTGGCAAGGTACACTCCATGACAACGGTTAATTAGTAAATAAATGATCCCAGGCCCATTTCCACTGAGTTCCAGTTGTAATAGCACAGTATGCAGGTTTAAGCTCCAAGCTGACTAATTCTAATAGTTATAAATGAAATGTTGCTTTGCTTTGATATATCCTTTAATTTCATCCTTCAACAAGCAACAGATCCAGGATCCAGATATAGTTCTGGTCTACAGCGCAGAGACTCTAAACTGTAGCAACAGCTAGTGAAACTTGTTGAGATGGTAAAACAATTTATATGTTTACAAATTATTTTAGAGAACAAACTGAAGGTGTCTATTCACAGAAGATTAACATAAGAAGCCAAGACTGTCCCCCTGCCCCAGCCTGTATTAAATCTACACAGAGAAGACTCCTGCACATCCTGATCCTGACATCAAGCACAAGAAAAGAGGCTATAGGAGCTCATACAGGGATTCACCACATCATGAGGTCATTTCTAGCAGGAATCTATGCTTTCCTCTTGGACTTTGCCCTAAGGCAGAGTAGGAGCACTCACATGGCAAGTTACAAATGGGAGACAATTCAAGAAGTTACTACCTTTCAATAACAGCCAAGGGAGATCCCTTAACACAACACTATGGGAGGATTCAGCAGGCACAATTCACTGGACACAGGCATGAATTTTGTGTGCTTGCAATGATGGTGAATACACGCTGTCATCTCACAGAGCAGGCATAGCCTCAGGAAGAAAGGCCCACCTGGCAGTCTGGGATCAGAAGTCTCTGTTGGAGACTCCAGAGCAGACTCCGTTAGTCTCCTGCTCTACTAAATGTCCTCTGCATGACCTGGGCAAGTCATCAACATTCACCTCGCCCAGCAGGACCTGTCTGTCCCTCTCTCTCCATCTCCCTCCATTCTCTATGGTACCATGCTGATACAAGACTATCTTGGGTACAATGCTGACACAAGCCTTCTATTTTAATAACTTAATTCCCCTGCAATTTATAAAATAAGGAAGTAGCTAGTGGCCTTTTTTAAATTGCTAAGCACACTATTGAGATCAATTGAGCTTCATCACAGATTCTAGGTCAAGATTTTCACATGCTGAGGGAATTCATATGTTTCTTTCCTGTCTTGTTTCCCTGGTCTCTAATAAGGGAGAAATTTATGCTTCAGCCTCAAGATACTTCCATTAAAGTCAACAGCAAGGTACAAATGCCTTAAAAAGCAGACTTGATTAATTTGAGTGTTCATCGAACCACTTGTTTGGTCAGATCCATATGCTGAACGTTGCTATCACCTTCTAGATAACAGAACTTAATAACAAGGAGACCAAATTTTCTGCTGCTGTACATCAAGGAACTCAATGAAGATTCACACCCACTGTGACTCTGATTCAAAACACAGCATTTTCTACATGTACAAGTCTGGAGGTTGGCTGATGAATAAGATCCCCTACATTCATACACAGAACTTCTATTGATGCCAGTGGGAAGGCCCAGGATAGTATAAATATTTTACACATATGCTGGTATATCCTGTGTTTGTAGAAGAAAATGTTTATTTAATTTAAAGTAAATGCATGTAGTGGGTCACATCCTCAACCTGACTACACTAGCTTCTTTGCCAGAACCAGGTCATCTTCTGACACTGAAAGACTGCACAACTTTTTGGATGCTAAAAACCACAGAGAAGCGTGAGGATATTTTAAGATTCATAATATATAAAAATACTTTTATCTCATATATTCTGTAACAACCATTACCATGGAATATTAGAAAGGATAAAAGGAAGACAATAGCATAGACACTTCCAGAGTCTGCTTAACATGAAATAGAAACTCATAATCATATAGTCACATTCCTATACTTCTCTGAAAAGGATATTTTGGGGACAAGGGAAAAATTTAAATATTCAATAGATGTTTTCCAGAAAAGAAAATGTATGTATAGTAAACTGTGTTGTCAGAAAGTCACTTAGATAATCTTCTGACTCTTGTCAGCTATTACTCTTCTGAAAAGTGAAAAATCCACCTATTGCTATGTTTTTTGCTATTCATTGCTGTTGAACTTTCTAATAACATATACAGTGACAGTATGTTTCCCCTTGTTATGGTAAGGTCAGCTGAGTAAATGTAAGTGCAAGTGCTTTTTTTTTTCAATATATTTTGTCATTTTTAGGTTGCAATTTCATTGAAAAGGTTTATTTCCTAAGCCACAACTTTTACAATTGTCTTTCTTCCCAGGATAGACCACTCAGCCTCAGTGCCTTTCTGCAAGAGTGACATGTTTCTTGATATATAATCTTAAATACAGTTGCACTAAAAAAATACGACTTATCTTTATAATTCATCATTCCCAGCTTTTTTTGTCACCAACAGTTATTATTAGCACCAAATTCATAGGGCTCTTTGCAAACCATTGATGAAATTGTTAACGTTAGTGCACTTCCATGGGAACATTGTCACGCAGTGATGATTTCCCATTTCAATTTATATCTGAGCCCTATGACTTAATGAAGACTTCATCTATTTCACATATGACACTCTAGTTTTGAATCAGTCTACCTTATTAATAATCACTATACCATGTGATCCCATGTAAAACAGCTTACACAAGTCCAGCTATATTCCATTAACATGTATTCATTCCACTAACCTTTATTCAGAGAAAGTAAATTATAGACAGACTGAATTACATTTACTAGCGAGAAATAGTTTTACAAAGACCATAGGCTGACATCTGCTTTCCATCCCAGGGAATCCTTAACCCGCCATGCTGGAGTCCAAGTCCAAGTTTTAGGTCAACTTTTGGACTTAAACTCTGGCTGTCAGTCTGGAGTCACTTGTTTTGACCAAGGAAAGGACATCTTTACCATTCAATGTCCATTCTACCAGTTTATTCATTTTGAACCATATTATCAAACGTTTTCATATTAACCAATTTTTCAAACTTCCAGTGGGTGGTTGGTATGGTTGAAGAAACCTAATGTAATTTTATACAAATGGTATAACAAACAGGTAAAATAATTGTACCAAATCTAAAATTTTTTATAGTATGGCTGGCAATGGTGACTCATTTGTAAATAAGAGAAAAGATAAAGGCTCAAAATTGAGATTGTCGCCATGGATTGGACTTATAGCCAGACTCTATTGACAGTGTTCACACTACATTTTGTCTCACTCTGCACTGAGTTTTGCCAAATTTATTGATGTAGTGCCATAGTGATTTACTCTTCAGACAGTGCCACTTCATGGAATAATCGTGTTCCCCAGGGCTCAGTTGTGTTCCCCAGGGCTCAGTTGTGTTCCCCAGGGCTCAGTTGTGTTCCCCAGGGCTCAGTTGTGTTCCCCAGGGCTCAGTTGTGTTCCCCAGGGCTCAGTTGTGTTCCCCAGGGCTCAGTTGTGTTCCCCAGGGCTCAGTTTTGAGCCCGGTCTTGTTTAATATCTTTATCAATGATCTGGATGAGGGGATCGAGTGCACCCTCAGTAAGTTTGCAGATGACACCAAGTTGGGTGGGAGTGTTGATCTGCTCGAGGGTAGGAAGGCTCTGCAGAGGAACCTGGACAGGCTGGATCGATGGGCCAAGGCCAATTGTATGAGATTCAACAAGGCCA
>NW_008796043.1:380727-400172 GCF_000699145.1 Aptenodytes forsteri
GGTTGGACTCGATGATCTTAGAGGTCTTTTCCAACCTCAATGATTCTATGATTCTATGATTCTATGATTCTATGATTCTATGATTCTATGATTCTATGATTCTATGATTCTATGATTCTATGATTCTATGATTCTAATACTTGGGTAGTAGAACAATTGGGTCCAGTGAGCTGTGTAACTAGAGAAATTTGGACAAATGCAATTTACCTACTTCTCATTTGGACAATAGAGAACAATACAATCCAGCCTGGAAAAGCCTACCAGTAAACTTACCCACTTTTCTATATGTATCACAATATCATTGATCCAAACTGCATAAGGAGTTCTACTGAAATCAGGGAGGAAACCCATTCAGTGGCAGCTTCTGCATTGCATCTTTGCAGCACGGCTGTTTTCCCAGCAGATGTTGCTGTACTGTTTGAGGAAGATTCGGCTAGCAATGCCACAGTAGTGTAGGGCCAAACTGTTAGGAGGTGTGACATTGCATTCCTGCACAGCAGGAGCACAGCATTTGTGCAAGGAATTGGGGAGCAGCAATGTGTCCTACACAGCTGGCCACCATCCTTGTTACCTGCACATACTGGCAACCAGCACAGGTTCAGCCGCCATGATCTAATGGACCAGCCCAGCACAAAGTAGTCTTAGGCCTGGAAGAGTTCAGAGGTGATTTTTCCCTCTCCCCTTCAAACTGCATGACGAGCAGATCAGCCAGACCCTGGGAGCTGACATTGTGTGCACATTTATTCAATATCTCCTCTGTATCTCTTAGTTCCCAAGTCCCTCCACCCTACCCCTGAGAAATGTCTTTGTTAACAGGATTTATTAAGAGATTCAGGTGCCAAAGCCACTCAGCGATTTGGTCATCTTGCTGATGCACTCAAGCTCTCAACACCACTGAAAGAAATACACAAAAAAGTATGATTTCAAAATCTGCACCCTTAGTCTCTGAAATAAATAAAACACAGTAGAGAAAGTCTAGTAGAGAAGAAAAAAGCAAAAGCAAGATGAGGAACAGAGTAAGTAATGGAGCACTGAACTCCTTTCAGATGAATTACAGACCTTTGGAAAAGAGGAGAGATGTAGTCATACAGACATCCCAGAAGAGTCAAGCTCCACACCCAGGACTGGAAGTGTCTGTCACCTACAGATCATGCATGAGTGCAGACATCAGTAGAGATTAGTAAGCATTACGGAGAAGGAGAATTTTGTGTGATTTTTAAAGTTAAAAAAGCATATGGAGTTCATGACCAGTTTAATGTTTTATGAGGAGAGATCTAGTTTATCAGCCTAGTATATTATGGTTTACCCCTAATTTCTCTGTCACAATGCTGCCTTAAAAATCATGTGCTATGCATACATTAGGATTATAATTCGCAATGCTAAATTTCACCATTCATATATAAATGCATGTGTTGTCTTGTGGAGAATATTCTGAATTCAGGACAGCACTAGTCAAAGTATACAGGGTGCCCAGGTAAATGCTCAGGGCAGTGGAGTTCAAAAAGTGGCAAGAATTTACTCTGCCAGGTCTCACAAAGAGGCTAATGGTGTTACCAACTTCAGCTGCCTCTACCATCCCTCTGATCACGGTACTCCTGCAGAGCAGAACTGCCGGCGGGGAACGTGTGCCTGAGCATTAGCTTCCCCAATTTACACATCTGCAATAACAGCATACTTGTGCAACTACAATTAACATCCACATGGGTTTACTGAGATGGTATTTGAACATGGAAAAGAGCAGCTTGTGGGAAGGACATCCAGAATTGATCCCGCCGTGACCTAATTCTGAAATTACCTCAAGCAGAATAACAGTCTAACATCCAAAGTCCTGACGTAATGGCTAAATTATGGTTAAAACACCAAACTCCTCCTCTGCAGGTACAAATGATTGGCCTCACAGCGTACTTCCTACAGTTTAGCATCCACGAATTTCACACGCATAGTTAAGAGCGCTGAAACGTGCTGGCCTCTCTCCACCCCTTGAAAAATGGTTACTGAGCACCTGAACCTTACTTAGAGTATTCAGGCATGAAGGAAGAAAGAGAAACGTGGCTAAAACTAGACAAGGCTTTAGTTTCGCAGTCGGAAATTAATTCTCTTTTTCAGTGTTCAGGGAGCCTTGACAGCGTCCTGTGAGCACACACCTATTTAAGAGAAAGACACCCTTCAGAATGGAAAAAGAGATGCATGAACAAGTCCTCATCACATCTGTCTGTGAGACCTGCCCAGGCTTTCTGAAAATTGCCTGTGTCCAGTGACCGTCTCCCCATGGCTGCTCTTGGCAGGAGAGAGGAGAAGGGAAGACCGTTACTCCCAGCTTTTCACACAGCCGCAGTCCCAGCACATTGTGACTACAAAGACGGGTCTGCCCCAGACACCTGGGAGGGACAAGGCACCCCTGGAGACGTGTCTGGCACCAGCTAGCCAAGCCCAGCAGATGTACCGGCTGCAGGCAGCCCCCAAAGTCCCTGTGGGACAGTGGCTTCACGGCTAACAAAATATCCACCCTTTTGTCCTCATCGACGCCTTCCTTCGCTGCCCCTTCCTCGCTCTTGTCGGTCATGGTGAAACCCCCCTGCAAGCTGTGATGGCTGCAAAGAGTCAGGGAGAGCTAAAAGGAATGGTGCAAAGTTTTCCTGGGCAGCACAGAGGGTGCTGGCACCAAGCAGAAGGCTGCCAGAGCGAAAAAAGGAGATTTAGGCTCCTTTTATTGCCAGACCCATGGGAACTGCCCTGGGCTCCTGCCTCCTTCCTCCCCCACCATCTTGGCAGCCCCCTCTGTGCTGTCAGGCACAAACCAACCCTCCATTAGTCAGAGAAAAAACATTCAGAAGTACTTGCTATGGATTTATTCGGTATAGCTTGTAACCATATTTTGAAATGAGAGATGAATGGCACTGTATATATACCATTATTTTTTATACGGAACAGATTCATTTTCACACTTGGCATGCAATTAAACACCAGAGTCATGAAGAAGCACAATTTCTAAAGGCCAGCACATTTCATGCTGGGAGAGCACTGTGCAGCTACCCCCTAATTACATGCAATACAGACCACAGCAAGGCACATACAGCGTGTGATAGTTTGATTAAAGTGAACACCATGGCCAATAAACCAAATGCCTAAAACTGTAAATATTACCTAAGCTAAACATATGCAAAAAGAAATGCAGAAAACAGATCTGACAAGTCCTTGAACAATGTTTCAGCTTCTCATGGCTTGAAATCATTTTCTCATGTTGGGACTGTTATTTGCTCTAAAGTGATTCTTATGTGAGGGCAAATTCACTGTAACCTTTCCCACACGCCTGCTCTGCAGCATGTACGTGGCTTAAAGAGAAACTTCCACACTCTGGAAAGCTCACCAGTGCACCAGCATTAACTGCAAATTTCCTTCACCTTCCTCATGCTTCTCTTCATTAGTCTCCTCAGAGGTGCTAATTACCCGCAGTAGTTGTGTCCAAAAACAAGCTGCTTTCTCTTGCAAGCCCATTTTATCTCCTCAACTGAGTTTTCACAGACAACTCAAGGAAGAGGGACTGCATTTCACCCATGGGGTACATTTACATAGTGAGACAGACCCTTGCTTCTCTGCCCTTACTCCACTAAGCTAGGCAGTAGCCAGTTGCATCCCAAAAGTCATATGGCTCTGTAAGCCCGGGATTGTGCCAGGATGAGTCTGCCATGTGGCCACTGCCGTACCTGACCAGCCCAGGGTACAGCACAGCAAGCCCACATCTCTTGTGCCTAACATAGGGCTTGAGCAGAAACAGAAGGGATTTCTCAAGGTCCCTACCTACAAGGGGCACTTGAGCTGCATGCTCTGTTGGTGTGGAAGTCCATTCCCCCGGGAGCGCACAGCCTGCCCCCTGCACCAGAGCCCACGAAGGATCAGTCGTGCCCTATTCATTCACCCATTCCTACACACTCTGGGACAACTTCCCACCACGGGGGTACACAGAAGATATATTACCTCTGCAACCCACGATGCTGTTTTCTTTCACTTTTGCATAAAGTGTGCAAGGTGGTGGGGGAATGCTCTGTTCGCTCTCACCCTAAGGACCCACACTTCAGGCTGAGACAATCTGGCAGTGTGGCCTGGATGCTCCAGGGCTTATGGAAATCTTCTGAAATCTCTTTCTTCTATTCTGAATATATTCTTCCCAACATAATCAGTCTTTCTATCCTCTCCTCATCCCCCTCCTCCCCCTGCACCTAAAGCAGCTCCTTCCTTCTGGCTTCCAAGAGCTCCCCTCTCCAAGCTATATTTTATCAGGGGAGTCTCAGTTTTGGCACGTTTTCTTCTGGGCTCAGCTGGCTGATGTCTTCCCATCCCATGCATTCCTCAGGTCAAAGGTATACCCCAAAATGTACTCACTCCCTCTAACCCAAGGGAAGCATTGGAAATTGTCAGATTTGAGGACAGCAGCTGGATCAGCGAAGACGGCCAAGACTGTAGAGTCCACATGATTAATTTCAGGGAGGTACTTATTGAAATCATGTTAGCTTAAAAAAAAAAAGGGGGAGGGAGAGAGTTCAAAATTTGGGCTGAGGTTCATGGCAGTTGCTATTTTTATTGAAGTAGTTTGCCCATCCCTGGTGGATTTGTGCTATCACAATCATTTCTATGCTGGCAACAGCCTGCAATGTCAGAAGCACAAAAGTATGATTTCACTGCAGCACTAAGCCAGGGGAGAATCTGGATTGTGAAGGAGCAAGCTCTGACTGGAACACAAATAGTTTAATAGCTCACAAATACGGTTTTGGTGAAGTAATTTCT
Organism: Aptenodytes forsteri; assembly: GCF_000699145.1. Lineage (NCBI taxonomy): Eukaryota > Metazoa > Chordata > Aves > Sphenisciformes > Spheniscidae > Aptenodytes > Aptenodytes forsteri. The sequence goes on from NW_008796043.1 coordinate 385,510, forward strand.
TTTTCCTGAAATGCTCCTTCTCCCCACTTCCAGCCCACTTCCAGTATTACAGCCCAGGGCCACCTGTTTTGTGCCTTTAGGCTCCAGCATTGGGAAGAGGGGGCTGAGGGTGAAACGCCCTGGGGACGGCAAAACAGGTAGCAGAAAGGGAATAACTTTTACTCTCAGTCTTCACACAACTGCCTTGCACAGGCATCTGTCAGAAATACTCAAGGTGAGAAGCCTTGGGTCAGAGGGCTGAAGCAGATGAATTCCCTCCCAGTTCTATTTTTCTACCGTTTTTCTTCACTAGGATACAGGGAAATTCTTTACCACTGCTAATCACACACTAATCTTTTCATTTTAATGAGTGAAAGAATGACATAAAATACAACCCTCTATATAGCTGAGATTCCTGCTGCAGAACCTCACCTATGGTAGTGTCTTTTATGGCCTGAGAAATAAATAACAAACCATCTATAAATGAATGTATGTTTAAGGAGCATGTACAAGGCAGCAGAAAACTTATGGAAAATGTGTGTCTCCTGCAATCAGTTTTCCATGAAGGAGGATCTCCTGAGGCAGCACATGCAAAATGGAAAGACCTGGGTGTTGCTGGAAATAAGGATTTTATTTCGGCATTCAAGAAATTGGTTTGCACTAAAAGAAACAAAACTCCTATGTAACCTGATGATGATGATGCATAAATTATCTGTGCCCTATAGACCATTTAAAAAACAAAACCTGACTTCTTTTGGTTGATTCCACTTTTTCTGGTGCTGCAAACACAAGTGTCAACTTACATGAAGCGGAAAAGGTGTTTAGTGGTCAGGAAACATGTTCTTTCTAGTGCACAGGGAATGCAACTCTCAGGCAGAAATAGCCCACAAAAAAAAAAAAAGCTTCATGATTTATTATTCTGATTTACAAGCATGACAACTGTTACCTTTTGTAAAAAACACCACTTTTACATCATTGCAGAAACCTATAAACACCAAAGAACAAAAAGCAAAGTTTTGCTATCTTGCAACAGCAAAGTAAATTAAAGAGTGGGTTGGAAAAAAAAGCCCTATATACCGATTTCTGTTTCTGAAGAGCTGTAGGAAGGTGCTGTGCTCACATTATGTCTGAGTGAACTTCTTACCATGGCCAACCTCAGCTCATTTCCTCTAGAACTGACACTGTTGTGTGTCATAACACAAATTAACAGGTCCTGCCACTAAAACACGGAGTGCCTCAAAGACGTTTTAATCAACATGGTGCTTAAAACAGCAATGGCAGACAGCGGCTTACTGCAGCTGCGGCATAGCTGAGCCGCAGCTCGCAACAGTGAGAAATCTTGAGAACAAGCCTTTGCACCAGGGCCTTCGCAAGCAGAAGGCAGCTTAATCGAAAAGGTAGCGGGGATGTCTCTCTAAACTATTGCAAACTGCAAAACTCGGGAAGTCCTACTGTGAGGAGCCAAACAGCTCAAGGCCTTGCACAGGCATCTGTCAGAAATACTCAGGCCTTGCACGCATCTGTCAGAAATACTCAAGGTGAGAAGCCTTGGGTCAGAGGGCTGAAGCAGATGAATATTCTCCCAGTTCTATTTTTCTACCGTTTTTCTTCACTAGGATACAGGGAAATTCTTTACCACTGCTAAACACAGTCATGTACGTGCTGCAGAGTGGCTATTTTTTAATAAATATTCCAAGAAACCTTGTGTTAACATCTTTAGGATTATGAAATAGCAATATAAAAGACAAATGTATACTTTAAAAGTCATATATGCTGTCAGTACCTTGGGGTACTGAAGAATTTTATCATGAAATAATGAAAACTGAACATATATGATGATAAAAAAAACCAGCTTTGATTTCTTGACAGTTACCATCCACCATCTACAGATACGTAACACAATCGTGAACAAAGCAGTAAAACAGATACCATGTGCCACAAGTTTTCTTTTCATTGTTTTTCACAAAGTTCACGGATTTCTTCTAAACTAACAGCAAATGTAACTTGACAGAGCCATATGTCTCCAACATTCTGCAAAAAGCAAAGCACTTTCTTAGATGAAGTAGAAATAGAGCGGCTGAGGTCTTCTGGCAAAAATTTGGGGGACATAATGTGAAACTTCAGGTCCAGTTCAAGAAGACCAGAATGGACAGTCACCTCACTTTACTGAGATATATTCAATTTCATGGCTTAGTGTAACTGCTATTAAAGCAGCTGCTGAATACAAAAGTAAGCTGATGTACCAGACAAGCCTTAGTGTCAGAGAGGGCTGGAAGAAACTTTTTTTTATATGGGTCACGTTTGCATTGCATCAAGAGTAGTCACTCATCAAATCCCAGCTAATATTATTTGGGAACATGTCAGAGCTACTATAATAACACAAACATTTAGGCTGCATTGGGAATACACTAAATACACAATAAACTATTCCCAGCACAAAAACAACGTGGGCAGTTTTCTGGCTGAATCAAAACTAACAAGAAAATAAGGAACTGAACAAAGAAAAAGCAGCAACAAATCTGGTTTAACAGCTGCACAGCAAACAAGTTAATAATGTAAAATCATTGAGTACATCAACCCATCTACTCCTCTTTTAATGTTTTCCTGTCACATAATGGTTAATTCTCACAAAACTACAAGAGTCATCTACAAAACTCTGTTACAAAGCCATTCATGCTGAAGTGCAAATACAGCCTGACTTGCAAACAGCGAGGGAAGCTAACAATAGGGTAATAGAGAAGGTGCAAAAAGCTCTGATCTCTTATGAGCTGCTGAGTCTTTTTATTTAAATTATATTTCATATATATGTGGCAGGAAGAACGTAGGTTCTTTCTTTGACCCTGGCTGATCCGAGGACCCAGGTGTTTCTGATAACAGCAGAATCCTTTTGTCCTCATAACATTTCATCTCTCTTGCTTCAATATCTGGTTTCTCGCTAAACATTTGCCTTGAAATCTGTCCCAAGTGTGCAGAGCAGTATGATCCCCCATGGCAGTGGCTGTAAGGTAGCATGCAGAGGGTTAGGTCTATTACTGCAGGGTACAACTTTCCCAAACTCTGCTATCCTCCATCCTCTTAAAGAAAAGTCAAAGCCTACTGGTTTCTTGAGAGGCTCTCCGTTAGCCTTCCTTGCTGCATTAAGCCATGGGGAGGTAAAAACCAGTTTCTCACTGCAGTGACAACAGGAATCAGAACAGCAGTGCTCTCTTTGAGGAGACAGCTTGTTTTTAACACAAAATTATCTCAAAGACTTTTAAAAGGTGAAGAGAGAGAACAGACAAAGATTGGACTGCATTACTACACTGGCTCTCAGGATGCAGCTACTAATAGTTGTACTGTCAGAATAGAAAGGAGAGAAGAAAAAGGCTGGTTATATTTTAAAAAAATGAAATGTGATAGAAGACACACCCACAAAAGGCTGACAACCAAAACCCTGCAAATCCTCATTTCTTTCAGTGCGCAAACTCTTAGCCAAAGATAATGAGGGTCCTTTGACTGACTCTTCCCTGTACACTGCCTTTGTTATCTCCTCCTGCTCTTGCAAAGGTTTTTCTCTTCCCTTTCTTAGCAGCTGTTGCTACAGGCAAAATCAGCGTCTTCTTCACCATTTGCAGGAAATCACGGCGCTAGACATCACTCCATTCACAAATTGTGGCTCCACAATGACTACAATGATGTGAAGCCCGAGTAGCCCAACTGGTTTTAATTTACATCAGGTAACTGGATTTGCACTCGTGCCAATGGGAACAGTACCTGGCCCAGAGAGCCAAGCCATAAACAGGTGGGAAGAAGTTTGGAGAGAGTTCATCACCAGGGATATGAGAAATGTGCGCGTGAAAACAGTTTAGTCAGCAACCAGTCACCTCTAATTTTTTTTTTTTTTTTAACCACAACAGGTTTATCCAAGAGCCCTGTAGACTTTAATCTGGGTACATTACGCAACCCTGTCTGCTACAGCATTAAAAGGCAGGTGTATTCAGAGACACGCACACAGAGATCATTCGCAATCTGAATCACGGTGATGTTTCTGCTGGCTTTTTGCTCGGCCACCTGTACACTCATCTTTAAGTCAGAGAACAGACCGGTCGGCTGATCGTACAAGTTCACAAAATCAAAGCCAGGCAGACGATGGCGTGGGAGGCTGAGTATGAATTGTTGCAGGGCTCTGACTAACGCTCCGGCAGGGAAGCGCGCAGGAAGCTGTGCAGAGCCAGGAAGGACACTGCCCCGGTGCTTCCTTTCTGCCACTTCAAAAATATCGACTAACAGACCTCTTTAAAAAAAAAAGTGCTTTGGACAGATCCTGACGTTAGCTCTTGGCCTTTGCCTCATATTATCTTACCAAAAAATAGAAGGAAAGTACTGCAAGTAGTTAATAGCTTCTCTTAAACAGGATGCTGAGGATACTGATTACAAGGCACTCTGCAGAAAAGACTTTGAAACATGCAAGCTGTGTATTCACGGCCTGGGCATGAATGTAGTTTGTACAAGTCCTTGTTACTATTTTGTGAACACAGAACACAGTGTTTTCTTTTACTTACTCCTTTCCTAGTCCCTCTTCATGTACTCTCTCTCCACATATTGTTTTAAAAGAGAACGTCAAACAACAAAAAAAAGTCTTTGTACTGGTTATACTATACACAGTCATTTGTATTGCCTTTAGTTTTGGAGTTCGCAGAGGCTGTGTTATCGGAAAGTTGGAGCCATGCTGAAGTCTAGATTTGAGACAGAGCCACCGAATCGATCTGTGACCTTGAGCAAGGCACTAGATCTCTCGGTGCTTCGATTAGTCATGTCATAAAACTGAGGAAAAAGCAGTACCCCAACGAAATACAGATGCTTTGTCAGAGATGAAGCTATCTTCCTTAAATAACACACAGAGGCATACACACAAAAGGGTCTCATACTGTCTTGCCTTATTTTGGTAGCTGCTTTGCTAACTTCTGCACAGCTTCACATCCGTCCTACTAGTATCAGAATATTGAATTTATACACAAAGGCATATCTGATTCACAGCTCAAAACTAGCCCTGATAAAATCCAGCTTTATGCAAAGTGCCACCATAAGCCTTACCAAGCACTCAGCGTAAGCCATTGCAAGCAGGACTTAAAGTAGCAGGAAGCTTGAACTTAAGAAATGGCAGCTCTGGTATTGCTCCTTGTTTTAAAATTGATAGGTTTGACCTTTTACATTTATCTTCTGTGGTCATTAATCAGTTCTGAGGTGAAAGCTGAAGTTACAACATGCTATATCCTTTCACTATTCATTTTTAGTTAAAATTCTAATCTTGCACTTTGTTTAATATTCCACACTGAGAGTGGGGTGAAATGGTCCCCAGGACCTTGACAACCCATGCATAGCTAACCAGGCATTCATTGTTAAATTAATTAACAAAAGTGCACACCGAATTATATTGTCTTTTAAGGCTCTAAAGGGATTTCACTCCTACCTACCAGCTACCTCCAGAAAAAGCTTTAGGATTTATAAACACTATTCCAGCCACTGTATCCTCTACAAAGTTTCAGACAGAAAACCTCAAAATCCTTCTTCATAAATTCTTGAATCTCGGACTCTTTGATCAACATCAACTCTACCATTCAAGGATTTTTGTAAATCCTGAGTGCCTTGAGAAATGCAATGTACATGTAGCAAAAAGGCTACCTAATGGCCATATGGAATGTAGTTTATTCTTGCCCACTTGCAAGTAACATAGAAATGCCTGTATGAAATGTCTCCAGGGGCCTGGTGTGAGACAGATGAAAATTCAGGAAATGGGTAGAGAGGGGAACAGAGGAGCAGCTTTGAATGTTGAACTGCCATTCACATCAGCGGGACTTTGACTCAAAAATGAGGACAGAAATGGATTATCACCTTTTATAAAGAGCAAAGTCTCTGACATGATTTAAAGCTTGCATCATAGGTACAATCAGACCTCAGTCAGTGCATGCTGCACTATCTGCAGGGCTGCACACAAAAAATCTAAGCAGACTTTAGGAACCTTAATAATATAGAATGGCTCAATGCATGACCTTCATATTTATTTTTCAACCAAAAGCTATCTAAAAGAATGAGCGTTAAAAAAGTTTGATGTTGATTAACCAGGTCTGACTGTAATTAAGTTTATGAATAGAGAGAAAAATGCAACATTTTATTAACTGTGGAAGGAATGTTAGGTCCTTAACTGCCCAGCAAGTTTGTGAAGACAAAGGAGATCAGTTTACAAGGGTTAAGTAAACATAATATTTTATATTACAGTTCAAATGAATCCAATTTCAACAAGACTGTGTAAGAGTCTAAAAATTGGTTTACCAGATTGAACATTTTTATGAACATTAAAACCCATTACATTGCTCTGAAGTACAGCTACCGAACAGCCAGAGCCACATAAAGAAACCATTTGTTTCTTAGCCCTATGGCTGAATTGCTTCTAGCCTCCTTGCCATTCATGTCTGGTGGGTTCCCTGTATTTATTTTTACACGCCTACATGTTGTGCATTTTGTATTCCTTTAAGTTCCAAGGTCATGTCAAAACAAAATGCATTCCTGAGTGGGTCAATGTAGGAATAGCCACACCAGACATTAACGTAATAACTTGATGCTTACTGCAAATCTGAGAAAAGCAACCACGTGTTGTGAAACACAAATTTCTGGTAAGGGAAGGAGGCAGTACATGAACACAGCGCTCTGAAAAGTGCAGTAATTGACCTTAAGGTCCTTTATTTATCTATAGAATAGACACGCGTTTATAGCCTCCTCATTCTGTTTAGCTAATCACTGGCTCTGATGAGGCTGCAAACAAAGCTGCCAATTAGCACTAATTATGATAGCAATATTTCATTCAGATTAACGAGTCTGAACCACTGAACTCCCTCAGAGAGCAAAAGTCCTTTTAAGCACTTTTCAGAAGATTTCCAGCACCCCAAAGGACTAGACCACAGATACTATAAGCGTGTATCCAATGGTAATAGCTCACCGTTTGAGGAAAAATCAGCATTAGATAATGGAGATGCTGTATACAGCATGACACAGAGTGGATCCTGTGTGCCTCCCACACCATGCAGAACGGTTCCCCTGTCAAACCACAACTACCTCTGCATAACACACCGCTTGTTAGGCGCCGTAAAATTCAAACAGCCCTCATCTTGCAGCTGATCATTCCTTTTCTGCACAGCTGCTGGTATTACAAGCACTATCAGTTGTCTTGGTCTTACTTGGGCCATGCTTGTATCGTGGCCAGCACAAAATAGCTGAGGCAAGCCACTCACTCTGGTGAGACCCAATGGGCCAAAGGCTGCCCTAATGTACACACCAGAGGCGAGTCCATTGAAGCCTATGTCAAGGAAAAAAATCTACCTGGGGCATTTTGAACTATAGTTTTTTATGGCCGAATTACAGGGCAGATAAACCTTTAATGTTTTAACCTCATGAGCACGGCACACTAGTCCAGGCCTAAGGCTGGTGGATGAAGAAAATCAAGGAAATGAAAAGGTGTGGGTTTATACCACACACTCAGCTACGCCGGCTCAGGTCCTGCTGCCCCAGCTGCAGCCCTGAACATGGCCGTCCAGGGCCATACCTGGTCCAGCACAGGGATCTGTTTGGATGCACTCTGGTAGAAAATCAATGTCACCACCAGCAGCTCCGCACACCAGGAAGGAGCCATGTTTTATTGCACCTGAAACACAACACTTGGCTTCTCAGGATGCGTAAGCAACAGATTTGTCAGGTGAGCCAAAAGGGATCTTCCCCTTAGTCAGGCCAGCAGAAATGAATGTCAAGCTCGTCTTGTCCAGGACTCACTCTTGCAGCTTTTACACTGAAAGGACACATTCTGAGAAGTGAATTAAGACACTGGCATCTGTATTAGCTACATTAAAACCACCCAGAACATGGACAGGATTGCCCATACCAGGTATCCAGAAAGGGAAACGCGTGGTTTTGTTTCATGATGACCTGTGGCTCTTCCTTGCTATCCTCAAGGCTCCACTGGAGCAGGCTGGTGATGGGCAGGCTGTCTACCTGCACAGCAAAAGCAGGGCTGGGAAAGGGTCCAAAATCTGAAGAAGAGCTAGGGAGTAACCCGGTGACTGAAGGTCTGGTTTGACCAGGAAAAGCACAGCCTTCCCAGTAAAGACGATGATGAGTTGCAATAAGAGTGGGTGGGTAGGGTGGGGCGAGAGAAGGCTTGAGAGAATTGAGCCCAAATGACTCCCACACTCGGGAGAGCTGGAGACTGAGAGACGTCCTTTCTGGAAAGCAGCGTGCCGGGGTGTACGAGTAGCAGAGAAAGACATTACTCCTAGTAGAGATGGGCGGGAGCTGCAATATTTGGACTCCAGTTTTCAATACCACCAAGTACAGAATGTGTATGGGTCTGAGCATGTGGGCCTAACAGACCCATCTTAATTTCCTAAGCATCGTAAAGGCAAACTTTTAGCAGCGTAAAACATAAAATATAATTTAGAAAACCTGTGTTGCTGGAGGAGGCAAAGAGGCATGCCTTAGCCTTCATGAAAAAAAAGCTGTTTTGGCAAGGGCAATAATTAATGAGCCAGCGGTCATTTAAGGTGGGCATAAATATTTGCATCTCAGAAACATTTGCCACCTTGTCCATGCCCCCCTTCCCTCTGTCTGTTTTTTCCCTTCTCTGCAGCCTCCATCTCTCACGCGCTCTTTTTCTCTCCCCTCCTCTCCCTGCCTGCCTGCCTATCATCTTGCTCTAATTGTTTCCAGATTTGTGTGGGAGGTCAGGGCCCAGGAGTGCTGCTTCATGCCAAGTTTATAAACAGAGCAGTGTTTCCAGATGGCCACTGGCTCCAGCCTGGCTAGCAGGTTGATTGGGACCAGAATAACAACAGGTGGAGAACAGACAATGAATTCCTTGACACTTATTTTACTCCCTCTGCTTTTTCCCCCATTCCCTCCTCCCTGCAGCCACCACAGCTACCACCAGCAGACATTCAAGCTCTTGAATCAGGGCAGGGAGTCGGGACACGGGGGAGGGAGAGAGGAGGAGGAGGAATGATGAAAGAAAGCACAAGTGACTTCCTTAACTGAAGAAATGGCAGGGCAGGAAAGGAGACCCATGCTGCTACCTCCCTGCCACCCATTACTGCTGCTGGTAATTAAGGTGTCCTTCAAGCCCTCATGGAAGAGACCCTCGGAGATGAAATAACGGACAATAAACAAGATACCTTGGACAAATAGAGAAAATTATAAGATTCATTTAACAATGCTCCTTAGGCAACTGCGTGCTCTCAGTTTTTGGCAAGGCAGCCTGGGCCACCAAGCCCACTGGCAGTGATGACACATCTTCAGCCACAGGGAGCACTGTACTCTATTTTTCCAGACAGAGCTAGTCTCCCCCCGGCTCCAGTTTGCTACCCCCCCTCCCAGGCTTCTGCTTTTCCCAGTTTCCCTTGCCTCCTCCAAGCTGATATTTCCTTCCCACTCTCCACACCAAATTCCCACTTTCCTCATCGAAAGTTGTTTATAGAAATGACGGGGGCTGGGAAAAGAGGTTCTGCAAGGCAGTAGCAGAGGTGGTTTTCTTGTTATTTCCTTGCTCTTCCTAGTGCATTTGGGGGATCTGTTTGGCACAACTGCATTGCTCTGAATGACTGGGTTTAGAACAGATCAAAAGGTGGCCACAGATGGCACAAAACTGCAGTAGGTTCAGGCTCAGGAGAAGCCTCACTCTAGCTGTAGGAGAAAGAGGCATAAATTAAAGCAGACAACAGCCTTGATTTTTGGCCTACAGTAACATGAAGAGACATTTTATGTGCATACACAGAGCATAGGCAACCCCTATTATCATATTCCTCCTGGAAATTCCCAAAGGGAAGGCAGATCCTGGGAGCAGGTGGGAGAGAAAGAGCCAGGGTCAGAGGAGTAAAGCTAAACTTTTTATGTCCAGGCTGCTTCAAGCTGTTGTAAAACTTTTAGGAAAGCGTGAACAATAACCCGCCAGGAGATATTTGCAACAGTGCGTTTTGGTTCTGGTGGCTGTGATTGCCACCTCCTCTGTCCCCAAAGAGAGCGCCGGAATGCAGGAGCTGGATCCCATTCCAGCTGTACGCAGGGGTGCCAGGGCTGCTCCTCCTCCTCACTGAATCTCCTGGGGATCCATACGACTGGGAGCTCAATTTCAGAAGGAAAGGATGGGGAAAAGGGAGTGAAAGGGGTACTAATGAGGGGAAATAAGGAGAAACAGTCAGTCTTCCAGATGAATTCATTTTATATTACCGAACTGCAAATGTTCCTATTTCCCTGCCTGGCCCAGTTCTGCACTCCTTAGGGTAAGACAGCAGAACCGTTAAACAGCAAAACTGTAAATGATCAAAAAACATTATAATCTCAAGTGACTTAATGAATAATGAGACTAAATTATTGAAACTGCTGGACATGACTCACCAGGATAGGCTCGATAAACTTGCTATACACAAGAGAAAGAAAAAAGGGTAAAATTTTCTCTCCATTTCCCACTTGTGCTTACACTCTCCAGATGGCTAAATTTAAACTAGGATGAGTACCCTAGAAATTAACCCATAGAGAAGTATTAAGATTGCAAAATTAAAAGTTGCTGTCTTAAAAAAATTATTCCTGAAAAATTCAATGGCTGCCTTAAACAGAATGTTATCTAAAGTTGATAATTAACTCAAGACTCCAAAGTGAATTGTTTATTTTCTTTCTATTTGCTGCACTCCTCACACGTAGAGAAATTCAAAAGGCAGTGAAATAGCATACACAGTCTCCTGTGTTCAAATAAAGTGATTAGAAAACTGACTGAATTATTTACATGGGTAAAGCAGACAGGATTTGCCACGTTCATTATTACTAGCGTATTTTCTTATTTGTAACCTTATATTCAGGTCCTTAATGGTTGACATGTACTCTTGGATTGTCTATAAAATACCCCCAAAAACCATTTTTGGCACAAGTGCCAGTGTGAAGGTGAACTGAAATTTAATAGGACTACAATTTGCTGCTACTCCGAAAGCTCTTATATAAACGGTGTGTGAAAAGCGAGCATTATTTAAAAAGCATTTGCTAATATTTGCAATGCAAAAGTCTGCAAATTCTTGCATATGAATACCTGGAAGCAGATTTGGAAGCATTTAGGGGTTTTCATGAATGTCAGCAAATTGTAAACAGGTTTTTATTTTCCTGGAGAAATTTCATGACTAGTCTTAGCTGTCAAATTTTATACTGCGTCAGTTCTACATCTACAAATAAACACAAAAACATATTAAGCCAGTTAAAAAATCTTTGCACTTCCAAAGCTGCTTATATCTCAGGATCTCAAAATACTTTAAACAAACATTGTGCCTAATCCTAAGGATTGGTTTAAATGAGGTCACTCAGCACCTCTTAAATAGATGCTTAAGATATTTTGCCAGAGTGGACTTTTAAGATAGTTCATTTTATGGCAATAGGGTAAGCTCCAACAGTTTGGAGATTCTCCCAATTTCAGACTGTAAATTCTTTGGGGCAGAGGATGGCTTTGACCATATGCTTAGGCAGTAGAGTCTTGATTTTACTGGGAATTCTGGACATAACTGAGATGCAAGTAGAATAACAAAGGAAGAGAATAGGAAGTGCCAAAGACAAGGTGCTCACCAAGGCAGGATTTGGGTCTGATCAAATATGGTAATTCTTATGTTCATATGACTTCCAAAATCCTACTCACGCACAAAGTTTCCAATTATTTGTGGAGTATTATTGGGACTGTAGACTGATCGTTTTTCATGTGCCACTAACACTACTGCTTTGGCACAGCACTATGTTTTGTATAACTCAGAAACACCAGGCCGTGCCTTTCCTGTCACTGCTCCTGTGTTCTACAGAAATCCGTGTACCGGGTTTTTCAAAAAGGAATTCAGTTCATTGCTTGGTTTATAGAAGTTTTGCAATATCTGTGTTTCTCCTGAATGGAATTATCCAACTCTGACGTATCAAATCCAGGATGAGTAAACTTGAGAGTTGACTGTGCTCCGAACTCTAAATTTCTGTAGTGAAGGTATTGATCTGATGCTGAGCTATCAATACTTATCTGCAATCCTGATTTCTCTTTCAGCAGCTCATCATTGACTGTGATGACTAGAGTCACTTGCGGACGTCTCTATGGAGAGAAGGCAAATGACATTTGTATTTTAAACCAACAAAGAACAGCTTTCAATAGGTGGAAAGCTGAAGATAGGCAGGCCTACAAATTATTAGCATAAGTGATTCTTTTAAGGAGAAGAGTTTGTCTGCATAATGCTGATTTGCAGTGTTGATGTCCACAGGAACACAGCATGGTAAGTAGATGTTCTTGTTCTGGATGTGACTCCTTGCGCCTTTTCACACCCCGGCAGCACAGTGGGAAATGCCAGGGAGTCTGGCTTTAGTCACTGGCTCAGATATCAAGTTAAGCTTGAAAGGTCAAGTTCTGGGAATCCACATTTCAGAAGCTTTATATGTAAATGTAAGCAGAAGGATTCATCTTACCTAACTTCCTAAGTCTTAAAGTTAAGCATCTACTGGAAGATGCTTAGATTACAGGTGCTGCTTCTATAATCAGCAGACAGACATCTCCACAGGCATCTTCAGTGGAAGGATCTCTCACTTGCACACTGTTGACTGTAGAAGGACTTCAGAAAACTAAGATAGTATAACATGACACATAACGTCTTTTAGATGCCAAAATAAATTCTGCTCCAAGCATGGCAACAGCTTTTTGGACTTTGCCAAAGATTAAGCTTTTCACACAGACATAGCTATTGAGACCTACTGGTGCAAAAGCATTTTCAAATGTGAATGTTTCTGAACATTCCCACTGTACAGAGATTACATAAATGCTTCCTGAAATGTAGCTTATTTAGAAGTGAGGTACATACCTGAGCTAATGTTCCTGCAAAAAAAACCAGCTAAGCTTCTTCTCACATAACTTTTGAAACACCTCAAACCAGAATGAAGTTATTTTTCCCTTCAAGAAGTTGGCAAGGCAGTGAAAAGACTTGTGTGGAGGAGGTGAGAAATACCATTTCTAAATGCTGAGAAAACCAAGTAAACTGTCCACAGTGACAACTCATATTCAGTGACTGTGGATTATTTATTATGCTAGTCTGAACTGCTACTCTAAACCAATGATACAGACAAAGCTGTGACTGAGGATGGGAGAACATGCAAATATTGTTCATAAATGCTCCCCTAAATTTTTTAATTAAATTGGAACTCATGTTTGTGCAGTTACAGAGTCCACTCACAAATATTCGAATAGTTGGGTGCATTCTCCTGAGCGTTCAGAGACAGCAAAGTATGGCACTGTAAGAGGACCATTGCAAGGCCTCTGAATAGTTCAACATATACAGACCCCTCATAAAAGCTTTTTTTCAGGAAGCACCTTACAAATTCAAATAAACACACAGAGGATGAGATAACCAGACTGGGTAAGTTAGCTTCACTTGACAGTGCCCAGTGGCCGTTACTCTGAAGAGCAGACTACAACTTTGGGCATTAAACTATCAGATTTCTGGACTTTTGCCAGCCAGAGTCCAAATTCTGTGGGCAAAGAGGCACAATGCGGTCTCAGCAGGACACCACAGTCCATCCCAGGTGGTCTGAGAGCTACTCAGTAGGTGCAGCAGGTCCCGGAGATAAGTCTGGCATCTACCCCAATTTGTATGTTTTGAAAGGTGCGTAATGCTATAAGCGATTTCATTGCAAAGAGTCCTGCTAATGAGTCTTCACTGTGAGGGTGGTGAGGCACTGGAACAGGTTGCCCAGAGAAGTTGTGGATGCCCCATCCCTGGAAGTGTTCAAGGCCAGGTTGGATGGGGCTTTGAGAAACCTGGTCTAGTGGAAGGTGTCCCTGCCCATGGCAGGGGGATTGGAACTAGATGGTCTTTAAGGTCCCTTCCAACCCAAACCATTCTATGATTCTATGATTCTATGATTCTATGATAATTAATAACAGATGTTCTTCTGCTATGTTTTCTATGTAGGAGCTCAATCAAGTAACCTCAGGCCATTTTTCTTTTCTGTTCTTTGCCACCCTAAAGATAGGAGAGCAAACGTTCTTGTGTTGCAAGCAAATACACTTGACCAAAACAGAGACCATCTTAAATGAAAAGCATGTAATGGCAGGAGCTGCTGCTGAAAAGGCAGACTAAAGAGATACAGGGAGAAAGATTATAACTATGACCACTGAACATCAGACGTAGCAAGTACACTTAGTACATAAGGTGATAGTGAACTGTGGATTGCAGGGAAACTAACTAGTGAAATTTAGATAAAGCTTTTGCTCCACAGAAATTTATTGATTATGAGGTCTGAGCAAAAGCAATTGCCTGAAAGATTTTTCCCACATGTTTAATGAGATATTAACTGCAAGATTTTGTTAAAAACATGTGGAAAAAAAAAAAAGTGGTGCTTTGTTCACTCTAAGTTGTAATACCTATATAAATATTAAGATGATAGAATAATCTGCTCCAACACTTCCGTCTGTATTAGTATAACTGTTGCACTGGACTGCTCTTTTGCTGAAGAGCAACAGTATGTCTACAACCATTTACATATCTGCTGCTGCCAGATCTTGTAATGACAAGACTCCAGTTCAAGGAGTAAGTTTGTGGCAATGTTCTGCAGTACATGGTGTCGTAAGGGCATATATGGTATGAATGCAAATTTTAAAAAAAAAAAAA
>NW_008796043.1:400654-417797 GCF_000699145.1 Aptenodytes forsteri
CAAACTGATCTAGTGGAAGGTGTCCCTGCCCATGGCAGGGGGATTGGAACTAGATGGTCTTTAAGGTCCCTTCCAACCCAAACCATTCTATGATTCTATGATTCTATGATAATTAATAACAGACGTTCTTCTGCTATGTTTTCTATGTAGGAGCTCAATCAAGTAACCTCAGGCCATTTTTCTTTTCTGTTCTTTGCCACCCTAAAGATAGGAGAGCAAACGTTCTTGTGTTGCAAGCAAATACACTTGACCAAAACAGAGACCATCTTAAATGAAAAGCATGTAATGGCAGGAGCTGCTGCTGAAAAGGCAGACTAAAGAGATACAGGGAGAAAGATTATAACTATGACCACTGAACATCAGACGTAGCAAGTACACTTAGTACATAAGGTGATAGTGAACTGTGGATTGCAGGGAAACTAACTAGTGAAATTTAGATAAAGCTTTTGCTCCACAGAAATTTATTGATTATGAGGTCTGAGCAAAAGCAATTGCCTGAAAGATTTTTCCCACATGTTTAATGAGATATTAACTGCAAGATTTTGTTAAAAACATGTGGAAAAAAAAAAAAGTGGTGCTTTGTTCACTCTAAGTTGTAATACCTATATAAATATTAAGATGATAGAATAATCTGCTCCAACACTTCCGTCTGTATTAGTATAACTGTTGCACTGGACTGCTCTTTTGCTGAAGAGCAACAGTATGTCTACAACCATTTACATATCTGCTGCTGCCAGATCTTGTAATGACAAGACTCCAGTTCAAGGAGTAAGTTTGTGGCAATGTTCTGCAGTACATGGTGTCGTAAGGGCATATATGGTATGAATGCAAATTTAAAAAAAAAAAATTAAAATGAACCTCAGATGTTAATTGTAATCCCCTACTTATTTTCTGATTTAACTGCAAGTATATTGTTCTGGAAACTGCTGACAAATACTGACTGTATAATAACTAGCACTATGCTGTTCTTGTACCTTTTGCATAGAACAAATTGACACCAATGGAGTTCTACCTCTACAAGAGCTGCTGTGATATCATGGGCTGCACAGTGAAGCCCTAAGATGAGCCACTAATGTCTGTAAACCATTATAATAGTAATACTTCATCTAAATCATAGTGCCTAAAAGGTCTAATAGATCAACACGTTCATCTGTCTGCCAGAGGACTGCCCATGTTCTGAAACTTCACAACAATTCAAAGGAGAGCAAATAATAGTGATTAACGAGCAAAGAACAATGTAGTTATTGCACTGGAGTTCATCTCTGAAACAGAGCAGAATTTAGCAGCTAAATAAAGTGGAAGCTATTAACTGCATTTTTATTACTATGCAAAGGCAAGTAGCAACTGTGTAATTTAAATAGGTCCATTATGTAACATTTTTTTCTAATTCATTCCTGATCTGCTAAACTAATCTCTATTTTTTAGGGCATTTGAAAATGAATTAAATGGATGAAAAATGCAGCTGAAAGCCAGGATTATTTAAGGAATGGAGAACAATAGGAAAGCATGACAAGGAAAGATCAGCCATTTGACAATGAAGCAACATCCTGAGCCTGAAGCACAATACTATTGAGTAAGCATCTGAGAAAATGTTTTATTTCTTCACCCAAAGTGCATTCTCTTTCCTCTTTCTCCTCCCCTCCTAGCAGTGGAGTTTGACTTGGTGTTAACCTAGAGAAGTTTAACTTGGGGTTTCCTAGACTGGACTAAGAACTCCATTTGCTACGTAGCTCTGTAATTCCACATCCTACATTTATAGTGTATACTGGAAGTCCCAGTTTTGTCCCACCTACATATGGGCACTGAACCCGTGGGCTGTAGGACCCCTAAATGCCCTTTACGGTCAATGGAGAGAAAGAGAGACACTCCAGCAGCTGACAATTCAAAGAACCAAAATATGGCTCACCTTCTGGAGATCTCTCATCCTCTGCTGATTGTAAAGGAAACCTAGAATAGGGATGCTGTGAACACAGGTGGCTAAAGTTAGGTGGGATGATTCCCATCCAACTTTGCATGTTCTTGTGCTTTTACAACTCCTCCTCCCTACCAGAAGTGAAGGTTCACTTTTCTCCACAATGTTTGTTATATGGGTTTCAAAAGCTGTTCCTACCATAGCTTACCAGGCAGCATGAGCAAGGATATTTGCCTGGTTACAATGCTAGCTTCCTCCAAATAATGACGTGTTACATAGTTATCAGAAAAGAAATCTTTGTGTATCCAATAACGATGCTGCAATCATGCAAGATTTTTATTTTTCAAAGACGTCATGGTGCCTATCAGGATATAAGGAATTTTCACCTTATTTTTTGATCGCATGCACTAAGACGTTGCAACACATAAGACTGGCGCAGCACTGCCAGCTAATTTAGTGCAGCATTTCAATAATGAAAGTCAGGGACTTTTGAAGATTTGGAAAATATATTGAAAGGCTATATATTTAAAACTAACACCTTTTCATTTAGGCATGTAAAACTAGTGTTACCCTTTTATCTAATTTCCTGCCCCTTTTACTAGCGATTCAGTTACAGCTCTTTTCTGTTAGGAACTGGCAGTTCAGTAGTTCAGTGGACCAAAAAGTAATGTAATATTTTGCAAGTTTTGTTGGAAAAGTAATATAGTAATGCTATTACTAATGAGGAACATACTCATACTATGACTGGACTTTACTTTAAAAAATTAATGAAAAATAGCAAGTACAGCTCTGCCCAGTGTTGCACTTGTACAATCCTTTGCGATTAACGAGAGCTGTACATGCTTACCTAAAGATATAACTGAGTCCTGTGGTTGCACTGAATCTACTAAAAAGCACCAAGTTTGTTCAAATTCACTTACAGGAATAATTTAGACTCACGCGTTTCACTTATAAGAGGTCCATTATATTTTCTTAGCTGGTGGACAACAGAATTTAGAGATGAGTCCAGCTTGGAGCCCCAGCCAAAATGCATCTTCATTTTATAGAGGTTCAAAACACAAATCTGATCCAGAACTGATTAGATTCCCCCTCACAAAAAAAGAGCTTCCAAGTCTCATTTCTTCCTTCAGAAAAATCTGAGAAGGAGATAATTCTTTAGAAAATTACAATTCTTATTTGTATAACTCAATTTAAACTTTATAGAGAAAAAAGTCTGACCTGACACAATTATTAAATCATCATTTGATGGTCACAGAAATTCGTTGGAATCTTTCTTTAATCTTAGGCATTTAAAAGCCCTTGGGTTTTATTTGTTGTGTTTCAGGACACCTGACTTGACTGCAATGACTGTGATCGGAATTTCACCTGCCTGGTAATAATAAATTGTGCTTTTGCAACAATTTTGTAGATAGTTTCCTTTCTCCCTCTCTCTTAACTTCACCTTTAAGCTCTTTTTTCACACCCACTATATTACTTAATGCCTGCATTTTTATTCTCGTGGTTCTCTTTCTACTTTTTTTCCCCTTTTTTCCTCTGCTTCATTCTTTTGCTGTTCTTCATTTTTGCTTAGTCTAACATTTATTGTGGTTTATTTTTAGGATACATGTATATTTGGGGTGGAATTATAATCTGAACATTTATATACTGAGTATATGTTTTTGTTGGAGAAATATATAATTGACGATTGTTCTTATTCTTCTGAGAAATGCCAATAACAAATGGCAGGCTCCAGTTCAATGAATCCTCTACTGCTTTAACAAAACAAAACACTGAAAGCAGGCAAAGGAAGTACAATAGGATAATTTTTTAGAGTACAACAGTTTATCCTGGGGTCAAAAATATTGCAAATGTTGGTGTTTGACTGTTTTGTATCTGTCAATCTTATGCTGAAATACCATTTAAATGTCAATAACATATTTTGCAAAAAACATGGAACAGATAGATATACTGTAAATAATCACATTGAGAGGAAATAACACACTTGAAACTGGAAATTCCTTTTTTACTTCTAGGCAGATTTCTCAGTTTATTTAGATGTTAAAGAGATCTATTGCCCTTTAAAGTACAGTATTAATAGCTGGGTTAGTTTAACTGCCCTTTTCCCACACACATATGTTTTTGCAGACTAACACCTACTGATACATTTTCAAACTCTTAAATCTCCTCTGATTCTCAAAGTACTCTTCTGTCTTCACTTCTGGTTGATGGTCACAGAGCACGAAGCCTACTGGAATAAACACAGTTTGTGAATGCAATTTCCACAGGTTTTGCTGCTGCTTGAGAATGCACGTAGGTCCCAAAGTTGCGTTTGCTCAAAAAAACCCCACCCCATTAAGGCCTCTTTAAAAATTGATTATTATTTGCTGTGGCCAATTCTCTTTTAAATCTAATATAACTGGATAGGATTCAGAAGAAGCATTACAGAGTGAGTGACGGAGTAAGGATAGGCATGGGCACATATTTAAAGCGAGGCACCCACGTGAGCCAAAGGGATATACCAATACACATCAGGATCTGGTGACGTTATTGGCACCACTCAGCTCTAGTAAATTTTTTACTTTTACCTTTGCTACATTAATCCACAATGTTTATTTTTTCACAACTGCTCTTTTTTGTTAGATGTAGAACATCTACTATGAAGTAGCAGCTTCCAAAAGAGAGGACTGGGGAAGGGGGAGGTTGTTGAGTTTTGGAAGGGGGTTGTTTATGTGTTTGTTTTCTTACAACTGGCAAAACCCCAGCAGCTATTCTCCAGAAATTTCACAAGAAACATTCATATGGGCAGGAAATCTACTGGCAAGAAATGGCAAATGAAAGAGTTATGTACTGCTGAATGAGAGTTTTGCACCTGCACATTGCTTAAGTTGGAGAACACGCTATTAATATAATCACAATAGCATAACCAGCAGGATGCGTAGTCATCTACCAAGAAGATTTCATTTCGAGACTTCATAGACACTTTTGGCATTAGTGCACAACAAGGAGTTGAAGCAATTTCAAATGTGCGCTAAATGAAAAGAGGGAAAAAAAAAACAGTTAAACAATTACTATCAGGATATCACGTTTAAAATTAAGACAAGAACTGTGTAACTGAGCCCAGACCAGTCTACTGGAGGTCCAAGGACACCAGTGGGATTATTGGCAGGGATGTCCAGTAAGTAGGGTCAGAGGAACCCTGCTTCAGACTCATTCATTAGATTCTGTTTTATTTCTACTTTATTTTTGGGAAAACCATTTTTTTTTTCCCCTCGGGGTCATTAAACTTAGACTGGAATAGAGCTGTTCAAAAAACTCCTATGGAACATTTTTTGGGGTCAGGATTTGGTAATTCATTGAAATCAAAATATTTCCAATGCATATCAAAACATATCAACAAAGTTTCAAAACAAGTGTTATCCTAGTTTCAAAACCTGGAAGCCCTGAGGTCTCTAGTTCAAAGGTAGACTACTTGGTGAGCCATCCTGCAATGACAGGCCATCAATCCTCTACCCTGGCAGTCAGAGGGTTGAGCAATGGTCTGCCAGCCAGGCAGGCCTCCTTCAGAGCCCTGCAGGCTTCCAGAAAAACTTAGCCAAAATACAACTGTCCCTGCGAAAAGTTTAGATTTCAGTCAACTGCCAAGGTCTCTCTGAAGTTTGCCAAACAGCTTTACTTTTGAGACTGGTTCCATCAGCTTTTCTGTGTAGAAATGTTTTTTTCCAAATAAATCATTTCACCCCAAACAAACCATTTTATCTACCTCCGTAACCATCTAGCTCATACAAAATGGTGTACCATCCCTTGATTTGTCCTGGACCCATGATGCTTCTTCAGGTTTCAGGCACAGAAAAGTTATGTGCAGTTCAGTCTTTCCAAGCTGTCCAACACCTCTGCCACGCAGTCAGTCCCCTCCTTACTGAATTTAACCTCGAGTGGTTTTAAGCAGCCATAGGGAGGTAATGCCCAGTGCTTCCCTGGGTGAGAAGGCTGAGACCTGGCCAAGGTGGTTCATGAGGAATTTTGTCCCTTTCCTACTGGGATCTGAATTGCCAGGAAAGTAAGAGAAAACATAACTGTGAAGAAATTACTAAAATCAACTAAAACAGTATCCATTAGAAACAGTAATACAGAAGTATGCAACCTATATTGCTATCTCTTGTGTAAGTATTATGGCATACCAACACAGACCATACAACAGCAATCGTAAGAGCCCCATGGGGGGATGCACTGCTGAAACTTTGCACTGAGGGGAGACAATGAACCAACATCCCTAGGAAACAGTACGGTGATCAAAGATTTGCTACTCCTATAGACAAAAGTGTTTTGGGGGCTGACCCGCAGTGGCTTATTCATAGATTTACTGAGCAAGATTGTCCAACAGTCTCCATACCGGGTAAACCACTGCTTTCATCTGAACGAGAATTTTACTACTGTCTTTAAAGACAGCTAAATCAACATGGGATGCATCAGTCTGTTATCAGCAGCAATGTCTTCTGAGGTTTGTTTTCTCTCCTTTATTCACTGCAAAATCTATGGAACTGCAAGGAATACTGAGTGGGAAAAGCCATATTAAATTGCATGTTTATCATTTTAATGTCATTTGACCAACTAACCTACAAACTTTATCATTTTGCTATTAGAAAGAAGAAATAAAAACTATATAAAACGTGTAAAGAATCGCAGACTACTCATCCAGATTGCTTACAGTCAGTAAATGCCTCAAAAATCTCTCCCGCTTCTTTACAGAGACTAAAATTCAGCAGTCCAGCGAACTGGACTATAAAATCAGCGTATCTGCCCCAAAACGAGCATGCTTTTTCTTTGCAGTAACGTAGTTAAAATGCATTTGTGGGACAGCAGGCTGGCACTGGGCCGTGAAAGGTATTCGCCATTTTGTAAAACAAAGCAGCCATCCATAATCTTTTTCGTTTCCAGATAATAAAAGGAAAGTCTCATTTTGCGACTATAAAAAAAAGTTAAAGCAGTACAGCTGTAAGCAGAAATCCAGTCCACTTGCGGTTTAAAGAGCTCCACGCCTACTGTACATAAAATAATACACTGGTATCATTAGCATAGACAACAGCTTGTTTTCAATTTGGCTGCAGATAATGAAATTATCCCCCAAATTACCATAAAGTGGAACAAATAAACACAAAAGCAAACTCTTTCTTTTTTTTCCCCCTTCAGCAGCGCTGGCTTTCAGCTATTCAGAATAAAAGCAAAGCTTCTGTTTTTCCAGAGCTCCAGTTTGACCTCAAGCAGATAAAGAACATGAAATGACAAACACGCAGCAAAGAGTTACTGTGTCCTTCCCCCCTGGCCTCTGTTTACATTAGGAAATGTACCCGGGGAGGAGGAAAGGGGAGGCAGGAGGGCTGCCTTTCAGCGCCGCGCTCAGCTCCGTTGGCTCCGGCTGGAGCTGGCCCCTGTTTCTGAGTAAGCTTACTCCACTCCAGATGTGCCTCGGCTCCAGCGTGGCTGCCATGTACAGTAAATCGGCATCTGAGGGCTCGTCAATCTGTGGGGTAGAGCAATTGCGGTCTCGCCAGGCCGCCCCACTGGCACAAACAGAAATTTGCACTGCTGAACTGGAAAAGGAGGAGGAGGAGGAGGGAGAGGAGGGAAAGGGGCGACGGGGAGGGAAGGAGGCAAATAACGGGAGAGCAGTGTGTGAAAGGTGAGGGGCTGGAAGGTGTCCGCTCCCGGGAGGAGAAGGGGAAGAAATAAACACTAACAGCCAACGGGGGAAATGTTCTTAATGCGTTTGTAAATTTACTTGTAAATGTTTTACACTTAGAGAGAAAGGGGAATGCTGCGTATCTTTTGGCAACGTTGGCTGTCTATAGGTCCCCGTGGATATACTGGTTTAGTACGACTTGTAACCAGAGCAAGAGAAACATAAAATAGCTGGGAAAACACAGCCAATTAGTCATTACATGTAGATTGTAAAAACAAGAGAGAGAGAGACACAGAGAGAGAGAAATAAATACCCTTAGCAAATTGAGTCACTCTTGTTTATGTCCCTGCAACACGAGTACGAAAAAGCGGAGCCAATGATGCCTTCTAATCAAAGCGCAACCTGCAAACCAGTCAGTGCTCCCATTGAAAATCCTCCAGGATTTCCTGATGCTCACAAGATTTACCTATTTGCTGTCATTGTAAAATACAAATTGTTTCGCTAATCAGGCAGTTTGCTTTGGACCTGACCCCAGTTGTACAAACTCCAAGTCGGACGTTCATTTCTGATCTCCTGCCGCCTACACAGTCGTTGCTAACTGAGTTTTAATAGGATGAGAAAACGATCTTTTCTTTTATAGTGGGTTCAAATGAGCTACCCAGCTTCAAGCTGACTATAGCTGTGTTTTCCTAATCACCATTTTTTATAGCAATTCTGAGGACCAAAATGCTTGCTCCCCCTCTCTTGTTTTCCAACAGCGCCAAGTCTAAGAATGTAAATAAGTGTTAAATTGAAACACAGAACAAAAAAGGGTCAGATTTAGTGTAATTGAGTCATAGTTAAATTTAGGCTGCTTTTATTTGCGAATGTGCACTTTAACAGCAGCACTATACAGCATCTCTGGGTAGAATGAGATGCCTCATTTATTTATTATTTTTATTGTGGTTGTGCTGGAAATTCTCAACAAAGGCTCCCAGTCCCAGTCTCCTTTGCCAGAGAGGCTATCCTCTGGGTACCATCTGGGTTAAATGGCAGCACCTTAAATGGACAGAAATATTGTCAGCTGTTCCAAATTTTCAAAAATTGCGAATCAAAGATGAAGAAAATAATGAGGCTGCAGGAAAAAAGTCGTAAGATTTTCCAAAGGGTATATGCAGCACCCTTTCTTGTCTCCTAATTTGTGAGTTTTCAAATCTTCCCAACACACTGTCAGATTATGAAAGCTACTTTTTTAAAAGGAATGCTCAGATTATTGCAGTATCCCTTGATTTAAGGAATGAAGGCTTAAAAACTTAAAATATCATTAGATTTGAAATAAAGCCATAAGACTTGGCAATACGACAAACAGTTGTATACAGGACTTGATTTTCCTTAACACCCCGTTGACAGGATACTCTTCCCTCTTGATTAAATCAATCCTGCAAGGTACAAGGTGCTCCGATTCTGACTGCGAAGAACATACGTAATCATATACGATTAAACAATTGAAGTAAATGTGATTATTTTTATGCATAAATTTCACACTGGGTTTTCAAACACTGGAGGCACTGAGATCATTACCTTAGATGCAGGGCAATAGAGAAGCTCAACAAGCCCCCAGCAAGCAAGAAGGCATGCATCTGCCAAAAAGGACAAGTTCATGTGTAAAGACTATGTGTCACGTTACCAGCTCTTCTGTGTCAACCAGAAGGAGGCACGCTGACTCCCGCTTCTTCCTCTCATCTCAGTGTCCAGCCTGTGCCACACCTAGCCCGCTCAGAGGGTTCTCGCCATTGCTTTATGCCTTGTACAGTCATTTACAGCTGGACAAAATGGACATAAAGCAAGTGTACTGAATCAGGATGGCAAGATTAGGATCAAAACTACCTCAAAAACTGACTGTTTAAAATTAGGCTAGCCAAAGGACTGGTAAAGGTACAACAGGGATTTCCCTTACACTGACAGGAATACAAACTGGGTGATCGAACAGGTGTTTTCAACGGCCAGCATTTCCATGCAGAAAGGCAACACAGACGGGTCTCATTAGACAGTAGCTGAGTTTAGTGAGGAATGTGACTTTTCCCACCCAATGTTGAATGAGTGGCCCAGAGGAAATGCGATACTTAGAGGACACCAAAAGCAGCAGAGTTCTTAGCTCATCCACTACAATAATGGCACTAATTTGAGAATAAGTGAGCATAAAGCTGATAATAGTTGTCTGTAAAGAACTGTGTATGATGGTAAGATGATATCAGACAATGCTAAGTGACCATGGAAGAATGTATCTAGAAGCCAGGACACAAAATGAGTGAAGCATGAAGAGGGTGTTGAAAATGAATCACTGAGAGAGATAGGAGCAGCAGAGCAAATAGTGCAGTCCCTCTTCAGAGCAGCCCCTCTCAGTATCATGCTCCAACTCACAGCAACGGTGCTCTTCCACTTTAGTTTTAGCCATCTTTTTACAGTGTAAAGTCAAGTCCTCGTTTACATGTGTACCATAAGTGCATCCACTTAACCTCAGGTTTATCATGCATATGGTCAGAAAGGACAATTTCCCTGACAAAAGTTCAAAAAAAGGCAAAATCAACTGATAGTCTCACTAAAATATGATAATACCTTCTTTCTTTGAAGGCTCAACTAATGCAATGTTGCAAGACAGCAGGTACTAACAACTAAAGAAAAATTGCCTGCAAAAGAAACGATGCTTTATATTTCCAAACACAACCACCTTTTAACCGTGCATTAGAATCTTGGATCTACTTTTTTCTTTGTTTTTTCTTCTATACACATTCCAATGCACCTGACAACTGAAGGAAGGACAGTACTGTCCAGCCATTGTGTGGGCAGATGTTGTGTAAATTTCCACAAAAGATTCTGCCAAGCCTCCCTCTTACACAGACCTCTGACACCTGCATTATTTGGAAGGTTTACTTTCTATATCAGTGAACTTCCCCCAGGGACTGAGACAAGATGAGCAACCAAGAACCTGGCTGCAGAGCAATCCTGCAGAGTAGAGAGGGATGCAGTTATCTTTCTCTACTTAAGGAAGATGCAGCAGTCCCGTGTTCCAGGGAAGACAAAGGTGGCTCACTTCACACATCTCCTAAAAAAGTGGAGAGTAACGAAAGTTTAAGTATCCTGTCTACAGCCATTTAAAAATAAAATAAAATCTAAAAGGACTGCAAGAATAGGCTGTGTTGTAACTGAAATTGTCTACAACATAAACTGCAAACTTGGCATTTCTGTTCATAAAAGACATAAAATACATCAGTAAGTCCACCGGGCTTATGTATGCCAAATGTTTAACATCCCAGTAGCATGCTCTTTATGATGCCGTTGACACCTGCAGAGAAATTACATCAAATCTGTAGCAGCAGTGTTAGGTAATGCACCAGAGTTCAATGTTCAAAACATCCTGTTCTTTACATAGCCTCTTGTCTTACACAAAAGCAGTTAAAAATAATAGAGCTTGTTCACGCGCCAGATTTACGAGCTTGTGTTCATAGCCTTTGTAAGGCTCATCTTGCAAGGTTGTTTGGTTTTACCTGTGGGCTGCGAAAGGGGAGGCAGGAGACAGCACAAGAGGGAGGAAAGCTTTGTGAATGGATGGTTTCAAGCTTTCAGGGAAAAATGAAATAACTTCAACCACTCTGCTTTTATGACAATTAATTTACTTTTCTGAAAAGTAAAATTAATGAGAAGTGAAATTTGTAAGAAGAGAGTACCAGAATAAGCATCCTGTAGCTGGACTGGAGGTAGATTAAAGTCATGGAATATTTATATTTGTAGTTTGAGATCTGGAGGCTTGCATCAGCTAATTAGTAAGACATGCCATTTGCAAAACTTGGATGTTGATCCTGATGCAGATTTTGAGCTCATCAATCTTTTGGAATGTTTAGAGGAGAGGAAGCTTGGCTCTCCTCTCAAATTTCACACTAGAAGGCTCTAGCTGGATTCAGTGCTGAATGAAAAAACAGGGAAAAAAAAGAAAAAAATGCCTCTATGTAGGCTTCTATGGCCTTGCTATGTAACGTGTACATTGTAATAACCTCAGTGTTGCTGTTACAAAACTGTGCCAGTAATAGGCCCTCTCCTTATTGGGATCTGGGGTTCCTGTTGTTGTTGAGGGAAATCTGAGCAGAACAATGCAATCCACCAGTGCCTTTATGTTCTTGTCACATTCGTGAGTCCTATGACTAATCTCTTTGCAATCAAGACTCAAAGCTATAATTGGTCACTTTATTCTTATTTTCACAAGCTGCTGTTATTCATTCTGTTTATGAAACACTCATTTTCACTGGGAAGCAACATACTGATAGTGTTTTGGACTGGGAATAAAGGGACCCAGCTCAGCACATCAGTGAAGTCTGCTACCAACTCCTGGCCTTTGTCACAGATGCACTTCTTAGACACAGATTACATTTACAGTTATCAAGTCTAAAAACCGTAAAGACATTCATTATTGCTTAATAAGGTGCTTTGAGATCACAGATGAAAAGCACCAGGAAAAAATAACAGCAATTTGTACAAAAAATAACCAATGCCGCAGAATGAAGCACCAGGTCACAAACAAGCTGAATTTCACACTTCAGTTTATACCAGATCAGATTTGAGCCCAGCTATTTTGTCCAAACACCTACATACAGTCTATTTGTAACATATCCCTCATAAAGCTCTTCCTCTTACTTCCTGTGAATAGGAATAATTGCAAAACTGCACAGAGGAAGTGGAAGTTTAAAAGCTTTGCAGAGACCAGATGGAAAATGTGATAGGAAACTGAAAAACAAACATTTTGTGTTTTCATATATATTAATTACATTTAACAAAGGTTAACTTCCACTCATATCTTTCCCTCAATTTTTTGCCCAGAACTTTTAATTCTTGCACTAACAGTTATACATTGTAAGGGCTTCTACCAATAACAATAGTAAGAGTCTGGTAAATGTTTTGTTATCAAAGACAGCAAAAAGTCTTATTTTATGTAGAGGAAATAAGCCAGAATCAATAAAGATATAACCTGCTGCCTTTATTAAATCACCGGAACAAGACTTCTCAGTTAATTTTTACCAAAATGCAGTTCCCTTTACTGGGATTCTCTGGGTGATTTTTACCAAGTTTTTTTCTGCAGAAAATAGCGGACAAACTCCAGATCTCTGAAAGAATGACAAAACTGTATGAAATACAGGGTCTCCCACAAGAATGTTAGGGACTTCATCTCTCATGGACCTGGGAAAGACCAAACAAAACTTACACACAGCCTGAACCCAGACTGGGGTCTGGCATTTGAATAATCCTGGAGTATTTTCAATCCAACTCATTCTATCTTAGTAGCTGCTTTATTTCTTAAAGCAGGCTAAGCTCAAAAAGTCTTACTTAGGCCCCTGTTAAATCAGCTGATTTTCAAATTCTTAGCATCCACCAGCATACCTGAAAATCAGAATATTTATTTTGATCTGTAAATTGTGAAATAAAATTTTGAACATTTTACATCTGTAAAATCAAATTATTCTGAATGTTTTGTCTTTTGTAGTCACTGGCCACTAAAGATTGATGTTGCCCTGTAACTCCTTGCTGATTAACACATTCCTCTGGATGCCTAATTTGTGAGAGATTTACACTGTGCAAACATTATTTACAGAGAGCACTTGATTCTCTCTAAATCAATTAGATATGCCTTTTCAGGCACGTTTTCTGTTGGAGACTGCCAGAAGAGGGTTTTCTTTTTTACCTGTAATGGGGATTCCAAAACCACATCACCTCTGAGAAGCCACGGGGCGGCTTGGAAATAAAATGGTCCTGCCAGCGCAGCCTCCTGTATAATTGAAATGCAATTTAAGGGGTCTTCAGAGGAATTTCTCCAACTCTGGAGGAGGCCGATCAGCAGTCTGACCTACAATAAAGACAACAGAAGGAAGCTCCCTTTGAAAGATAGAGGAAACTTTTTTCTTTGAAAAGCATTCTTAGGTGCCGTCTGCTGATACAGTGCAGACTTATCTCCTGAGGTCCAGACAAGTCTGTGTTACTGATTATGCCAATATACCTCATGTGGTTCTCACTGCCCTAATCTAAGAATGGGAGAAGTCAAGGAGAGCAAGTGAAAAACAGAACAGAACCCTACCTAACGGAGAAGTTTTCCATTAAAAGTGTTCTAAACGCACCCAGAGAAATCTTCCTGCATATATATACATGAAGTTTAGGAATGTTACTGTTTTATTGTTCTCTGGAAACAATGAGACTGTCAACAAAAAACTAGCAAAATATGTCTATAAACCTGGTGCATACCTGTACAAACAGGTAATTATATTTGCAATTATGCATTGTGTGTGCAAAATGAGCATCTGTACCTAAAGGTATACATGAGTTCATGATGTTCAACAAAGGCAAATACTAAGTCCTCCATCTGGGGTAGTCTAGACACCAACTGATTAGAAAGCAGCTTTGCAAAAAGGACCTGGGGCTCCTGGAGGACAAACTAACTGAACATGAGTCAGCAGTGTGCCTTTGCAGTGTTAAAAGCTAACCTCATACTGGGCTGTTTTATTAAGAAAATAGCCGTCAAGGAAATTATTATTCCCCTCTATTCAGCACTTGTGAGACCACATCTGGAGCACTGCATCCAATTCTGGGACATTGACACACTGAAGTAAAGCTGAGGGCCACCAAAGGCGGACAAAGGGCTGGAGTACGTGACTTGAGAGGACAGCTGAGCAAGCTGGGTTGGTTTGGCCTGGAAAAGGGAGAGCTGAAGGAGAGGGTCTCACCACCATTGTCACCTACCTAGTGGGTGGTCACAGACAGACAGCTCTTGGAAGTGCACATCAAAAGGTTAAGTGGCAATGGATGCATGTCACAGCAAGGTAAATTCCAACTATGTACAAGGGGGGGAAAAAATCACAGTGAGATTGGCCAAAAACTGGAAAAGGCTGCCCAGAGAGGCTGTGGAATCTCTGTCCTTAGAGACATTCAATACTTGACGGGAAAGGTCCTGAGCGGTATGCTCCAACTTTGAAGTTATCAATGCTTTGAGCAGGCAATTGCGCTAGAGGACCTCCAAAGGTCACCTCCAACCTAAATTATTCAATGAGTTTATACAAGTACACAAAAGTTCATCTGTTTTCATGGCTAACTGGTCTTCCATCTCACATCAGAAACAGAGTAAGTGCATTCTCTGCGAGTTTTCAATTTGTGGGACAAAGTGACCCCCTGCTGGGGCAGAGTAAGACTAAAGAAGACCTGAAGTCAAGCCAACCAGCATACCTCAAGCAAGCCAGAGCAGTGCAATAAACTAACCAAATCCATTCAAACATACAGCAAAAATTCCCATGACTCAACCGCCTCCATAGCCTGTCAGCTCTACCTGCCACCTCCACAGCCCTGTCTAACACCAGAGCCCAAGCTGCCGGATACTTCAATCCAAACATTGTGGTTATACAGGCCCCCTCCAAGCCCAAGGCCCAGATCCATGAATCCTGCCTTAATCCACTCCTGAGAATGTGTGTATTTTTTGGTCAGAATTTCGGTTGTCTATATTTGGAAAGTCTCACCCACAGTCTTCAGCTGACTAAAGGAAGCCAAAGAAAATGCAAGATGCAGTGGTTACCAAAGCTAAAATCCTCCCTGAATATGACCATTCCTTATGTATTTGTGCACTGTATATGTGCCTACCAAACCTCTAGGAACTCAGGCTGCTCATTATTTTATTTATAGGGAGGGGATGAGAAAGAGTCTGTTTCTACAGAATTCCCCAGATACGATCTACTGCAAAGTACATCATTAATAAAGGATTTTTCTATTTATTTGTTTCACCCAGAGCAGCTGGTCAGTCATATCTCTCTGGGGCATGTCAACTAATACATATTATTTCATAAGCTGAGAATTTTTGAATAATACTGTCTTGTCCCTTCCATTTGTATTACATTACATGGGAGTAAGGAAATATGTTTTCATTATGCTGTAGAAATTTAAGTGGAAAAAATATTTACAAAACATTAGGAAAGGATTGAGCAGAACTGAAGATTATAAAAATGCTGATAAACCTTTGTATAAGAAGTTATGTTTCATAATGGTAAAGGAGGAAGCTAAGAATAAATCTGAATTATGCTCATGTGAGGTAGAACTAGTGAATGACAACCAAGGAAAATGTATTAAAAGCAACAATTAGCTTTTTTTCCCCCACAGATCTCAAAGCACTGAAGTGCCACCGAACTCAATAGGAATCTATTATTGATTTCAGTGAGAAATGCTGGCCCACTAGCCTCATTTTCACAGTTGGAGAAACTGAGACACAAAAATGTTAAATGAGTTGCAGGATATTACCCAGCAAATGGCAGAGCTGGGAATAGTACTCAGCTCCCCTGGAGGCCAGTCCGTGCGTCATCCACCGCACCACTTCCTCATACCTAGAAGGCAGCAGCAAAGCACAAATTTCAGGGATTTTGTTTAATGAGAATGGGAGATAGAGAGATCTGGAGGCTCACCTCTAAAGTAAAGGAATGCTGGGCTTTTTTGACTGTTTCATCCAATGCGCAACTGCTGACACTAAAATATGAACATGTCTTTGCTCATATGCAGACTGTTAAGGGTCAGGATCACAAGGAGAAAAAAAATAATTCCATTTATTTTAAAAACAAACACACAGCAATGCAGATTCTGTACACACTGAGTAAGGAGGCAAGTTTGCAAATCATAATCAAATGTGATTCAAACAGTGTTTCTGCTAAAGTGGTTGAATCAACTAGTTGGTTAATGTAAAAGGAATACAATGCAGGGGTCTTACTTTGCATTAGATGCCTACCAATCCTATTTTTTACAGATTGCTTCTCTTCAGCTTCAACGGGTGATATCGGGCTCTTTAATAGAATACATGACTGGTACCATGATTATTTATGTCTCACTGCTCTATGGGTGGCATATCGCTTTACTCCAGAGACAGATGCACTGACTTTGCAGCTTATTCCTACAAGGATATTTTAATCATTTAAAATGATTAATATGAATCCATTTTCACAGCAAACACTGTTTGACAATTCCCTCTCCCCGTGGTCGCTGCTGCACATGACACCAACTTTTGATTGTCTTGCTGAATGCTTTCGGCCCATGGACCCAGAATATTTCAGGCTGCCAAAATGCTCATAGTTGAGAAATTGCCCAAACACGTGCAAGTCCCAGGTGGGGGTCCCCTCCCTTTGGCCAGCAGGTCGTGCCCCTGGTACCAGGAGAGGACCAGCGGCTGCAGTGCTGACACTGCTTTGGAGCAGACCCACTGGCCTCAGTGTGGCTGATGGCTGCACTTACTTGTGACTACCTGTGCAGTGCATTTTTTCCAGAAGGTTTCAAATCACTTTACCAAGCTGACTGCTACACATTATTATAGGTGAATGGAGTTACATCCAGTTGGCGGCCGGTCACGAGCGGTGTTCCCCAGGGCTCAGTACTGGGACTAGTCTTGTTTAATATCTTTATTGATGATCTGGATGAGGGGATTGAGTGCACCCTCAGTAAGTTTGCAGACGACACCAAGCTGGGCGGGAGTGTTGATCTGCTCGAGGGTAGGAAGGCTCTGCAGAGGGACCTGGACAGGCTGGATCGATGGGCCC